>NC_062545.1:270169322-270316822 GCF_016906955.1 Phacochoerus africanus | reverse complement strand
AGAAGCTTCAGGGGAGGTTTGTGTGGTCTCAGGGAGCAGGGACTCTGGGGTGGGACTGCCCAGGCACCAAGCCCCACCCCTGCCCCTGAGCAATGCCTGGGGATGAGAACAGGAGAGGCCTCGTGGGGTTACTGGAAGATACAGTGAGGCCACGCATGGAAAATCTTCAACATTCCACAAACATCAACTCTCAATACAGTCGTTAAGACACCTGATCCTGGGGTCCCAATGGCAGTGACGCCCTCTCAGCTGAGCATCCTTCCCCGCCCTCACAGGCCCGGAGTGTGAGCCCAGCGGGTACGATTGTTCCCATCTCACAGAGAGAGATCTGAGGCTGGAATCCTGAGCCATCACTAGAATGACGGGAGGGACCAGGGGACTGTTGCAACAGAGGCCTTTAGAACCTTCTTAGGTCACGACTGTCCTGGGTAGAGGTCAGCCCGAGGCAGAGCGCATCCAAGTGCGAGATCGGACCAGGTCGGGGGCTTCTAGGAGGGCAGCCCATGTGCGGCCAAAACTCAGTGGGTGGTGGGGCCAGGCAGGGTCTGGATGGCAGCAGGAGCGGTGGTAAGAACAGCCGTCCCATATGCAGCCCTCAGGCCAGTCAGTGTGCAGTGCTGAGAGGCTTACGAGCCAGATCGCGTTGGATGCTGGCCCCAGCCCAGAGAGGGATCTGAGGACACTGAGGCTCAGAGAAGGGACGTCACTGCCCCCACCACGCAGTGAATGCACAGGAAGCGGCAGGGTGGGTTGTGAACTTGGGTCTGAGGGCCCCCAGGGGTTTTATCTTTGCCATTACAGGATGCTGGTGCTGCAGAGGACAGAGTCGGGCAGGTCTAACTCAAAGCCCAGCCCGGGAAACGACTTTCCACGTGACTCCTGGGCATGCAGATTCCCTGGGCTAAAGGTCCAGGAGGACCGCGTGGGTTGAGCAGTCCTCACGTGGCAGGGCTAACGTGGCAACATCAAAGGTCAAAAGTCAAACACGCAGTAGGCGCACAGGAAACAGCTTCTGTTGTTACCATCCTCTCTGTCCTTCCCTTTTCCCTCCCCCCAGGTTCTAATTCTAGTGGAAGGAGGCGGGTAGCGGAACTGGGGCAGGTGGCAGTACTGCATGAGTCAGGGTCCACTCAGGATTAAGAGGGGGTGGCAGTGAATCAGCCGACACCTCCTCCCCCTTCCTCCCTTGGCCGCTGACCCCTGGGTGCCGGGGCGGGGGGGAGGGAAGCCCTGTGTGCCTGCTGTTTCTCAGATGCATCCTCCTGCCACCTCAGCGCCTGAGCCCGGGCTGGACACTGGGGACAAAGGCGAGTCAGACCCAGACCCCCACCTCGGGGAAGCCCCGGCCTGGTGGGAGAGGCGTGCTGGACACGGACAGTTCTAACTCAGAGGACCGCCAGAGCCAGAGGAGGATGGGGCGTCTGCCTGGGGAGAGCGGGTGTCACCACAGCCGACCGCCCCCAGGGCATGGTGGGTATGCAGCAGCCTCAACTCCAGGCTCAACTTACCAGCTGTGTGACCTTAGGTAAGTTCCTTCACCTCTCTGTGCCTCATCTTCCTCCTGGCAAAATGAGGCTAGCATGAGTACCTCCTCATGAGGGTGTCAAGAGCATTCCGCCAGCTGACACCAGGCCCACATTGGGCTCTGCCCTGCTCCCGAGGGCAGGACCCACTGCACTGAGGTCCCTGAAGGCACCAGGAGCGTGGTGACTTGCCCAAGCCCGCCCAGCTCCCGAGTGACCCAGCTGGCCCTGAGGCTAGGCCCCCAAACGTAAGCGCCCTAAGGACAGGGACATGTCTGTCTTCTTTACTGAAGAACCGCTACCTGCCCCCACCCGGGCCCAGCCCAGGGAGCAGGAAGGAAAAGAGAGATGAGTCATCCAGGATTTCACCCTGGAAGGAAGGAGAGGGAGGGCATTCCAGGCAGAGAGAACAGCACAGGCAAAGACAGGGAGCTCTGAAGGAGACCTCTGTGCTCAGAAAGCTAAAGCCACCCACAATTCCTGGGTGGAGAATGAGAGGCAGATGACCGAATGAGCCTGGTCGGCAGGGTGCTGGTAAATGCTTAACGACGGGCCCTCTTTAACAACTGGGATGGGGGAAGGAGCGAGGCCCTGAGTTGCAGCATTTGCTATTAATTTACAAGGAAGAAAGTCTCCTAGCAGGCTGATTTCAAGCTACCAATGGGACATCAACCAGATCTCAAAACAGAAAATTCAACAACCCACTCCCGTGAGCTGGTAGATTGGGGAGCCTGGGGCGGTCAGGGCTGCCTGACTGCACCTCCCCTCTGCTCACACGCGGGATGCTATTTCCTGGCAATGAGGCCTCTGCGGGTCTCAATGGGGCTAATGGTTTGCAGGCAGAGGCGCGTCAAGGCAAGGCGGTTCCATGTCCAAGTGGAGTGACAGCTCTATTGGCACTCCCCTCCTCATCTCCATTTGGGGCAGAAGTAGGGTGATGGGTGTCAAAGGGAGGCCAGAGCCCTGTCCGGACCCTCTGGCCACCCGCTGTCCCCCACCCTAGCTGGGGAGCCCCGGGACCCAGCCACGAGGTAGTGGCAGGGTCACCTTGGGGAGAGTTATTGGGGCCTGGGTGGAAGAGGGGCAATATTATGCACTGAAGGCCACAGCCAAGGACACTAATCTGAACAGACAAGGAATCAATGGGAATTTCTATTTAGGGAGGAAATCAATAGGAATTTCAAGGTAGGAAAAAAGGGAATTACCTTTAATTGGAGTTCTTGCCCAGTTGGGTCTCTGGTGAGGCCGGGGCTCACTGGACCTTTGAGAAACAGCCAGACCGGTCCCCCCACTCTGCCCTGGCCCTTCCTGGTGTACCTCCCACCAGGTTAAGAGTCCCCTCCTCTCATAGAACCCTTTGGCCTCTGGTTAGGAGGCCAGAGTTGAGAGGGCAAATAGAAGCCTCTAGAATCAAACACTCAGGGCGCCATTTCCTCATCTGTTGGGTGGGGACAGTAGGAGTGTTGGCCTCATTGGTGAGGAGCAAATTTCAGATGTGTGAGAATTTAAACAATGTGCCCCAGATCACACAGCTAGGAAACAGGTGCTGGGATTTGAACCCAGGCCAACCTGGCACCAGAACCTGGGCTCTAACCACCGTAAAAATAAAGGAATAAAAGGAGTTCCTGTTGTGGGACAGTGGAAATGAATCCAGCGAGTAACCATGAGGTTGTGGGTTCGATCCCTGGCCTTGCTCAGTGGGTTACGGTTCTGGTGTTGCCATGAGCTGTGGTGTAGGTCGCAGATGTGGCTCAGATCTGGCATTGCTGGGGCTGTGGCAAAGGCCGGCAGCTGTAGCTCCGATTCGACCCCTAGCCTGGGAACCTCCATATGCCGTGGGTGTGGCTCTAAAAAGCAAATAATAATAATAATAATAATAACAACCATTGTGCTCTGCTGCCCCGTAGGAGATGCTCAGCCCTCCTAGAGGTGTCCTAGATTGTCCATGTCCTGTCTAGGGGAAGTCAGGTGGTTGTGAATGACTCTCTGGGCCCCAGGGGCCTGCCTAGGGTGAGGAGCAGCCTATGTTCAAGCCACATGGGGAGGGTCCTGAGCCGGGCTGTCCCCACTGTTGCACACACAGACATCCCCCAGGGCCAACGTCTATACAAGGAAAAGGACACTCTAAGGAAGAGGCCTGGAACCACCCCCTACCCCAGGTTCCCAGGCAGACCCCACAGAGGGCAGATCTGGTGGCTGCAGAGCACTTGGCAAAGAAGCTGCAGTGGAATCAGGGAGCCTACCCCTCCCCCACAAACCACAGCCCCACCTGAAGCTGAGGGTCACCCCCTGAGCTGAGGGCCTACTATGTGCCAGGCCCTGTTCCTGGGGCTTTTCTGTGTCTCACTAGATCCTCCCCCACTCCCTGGGGGAAATGAGGGACTGTCACCCCAGAAGCCGAGCTGAAGGAGCAGGAGAGAGGTGGGCAGTCTCCCCAAAGTGGCATTTCTTCTGTATTTCGGGGGGGTGGGGTGCTGCTGCACCCATGGCATATGGAATTCCCAGGCTAGGAGTTGAATCAGAGCTGCAGCTGCCAGCCTACACAGCAACACCCGATCCTTAACCTGCTGAGTGAGGCCAGGGATCGAACCCACATCCTCATGGATACTAGTCGGGTTTGTTACCACTGAGCTACGAGGTGAACTCCTCTTCTGCCTTCTTAAGGTAATGCGTCAGTTTGACAACTGTTCAAATTTTGATATTTAAAAAAGGCTTAGAGGAAATTTGTAACAAAGGAGCAGCTGAAACCCCAAGGTGGGGGAGGGGGAGGAGTGGGGGGGATGGCTCCTTTGCTGTTCCCCCCACCCACCCCGGGGGCCCACATGCGCCCCTCTGGAGACCCTTATGTGGCCTCTCTGCTTAGAGAGCAAAGGCCAGAGGGGAAAAGGGACTTGCCCAAGATCACGTGGCTAGGAGGAGGCTGCAGGAGCTGGAGTCCAGGCTGCTCTCCCATGGCCCCCAGCGCCTTCCTCAACCCAGAGGGGGCAGCCCACTGAGGCTTCTGAGGTGGCCACAAGGGAGAGGAGTGGAACAAGAGGCCCTGAGAAGGAGCAAAATTAAGAGATTCTGAGCAGAACCTGGCCCTCATGGAGAGCTGAAGGGCTGGGCGGGGAAACTGAGGCGAGCTGAGTTGCAAGGACAGAGCAGCAAGGCAATACTAATCCTTGGGGAGCCCCCGACCCCCACGTCCATCACTATTCCAGCCTGAACCTGCAGGGGGCGCCAAGGACACGGGCTGGACAAGGGCTGGAGCCAGATTAGGGGTGGAATTCTGCATCAGCCCCTTACAAGTCAAAGGGGTTTGACCTCCATGGCCTCAGTCTCCCCATCCGTGAAAAAGGGGGATCAACCCTTCCGTACAAGCTGTCGTCCTGGAAGACTGAAAAAAACATGGAGGGTAAGGTGCTGTCCCTGAGGAAGCGCTGAGAGCAGTCTGCCGCAGGAGGTCCCCGGACAGATGGACAGACAGATGAGTGTGGCTGAGTGGAGGAAGGCATGACCGTGGGCTGCCCGGACCGACCAGCCTGGCAGAGAGGTCCCCAGAGGGGTGCCCCCGCCCATGGTGGGGCACGTGGTCTGAGCCTGGATCCGGTCACTGGCTGCTGTCCCCACCCCTCACCATTCCTGAGGACACGGACAGTGCGGCCTCTGCTTGTCCCCCAGCTCAGGCACACTGGGCCCAGCACATTTGGGGGAGCAGAGACCCAAACCCCAAACGAACCTCGCTGGGAATCTGAGCCATCAGCACACGGCAGAGGCCCTGGTTCTGGGCACCAGGCTTGTTCTCATTCCTCTCAAATCTCAGGTAACCCGCAGGTGTGGTTATGATCCACACTTCGCAGGTGAGGAGATAGGTCTGGACTGTAAGCCGGGCAGGCGGCTTATCCAAGACCCCGCAGGCTCTGCTCTGTCTGATTCCGCCCCCACGCTGCCCTACCTGGGCAGGGAGGGCCTGGGGTCTGCGTCCAGCTCTCCTGCACCCAGATTGGTGGGGAGTCGGCCTCCTCGGCCCCTCCTCCAGACCTGCCAGGGTCTCAGGCAGAGATGAGGCCTGTCCCTGCCCCCTGCCGGGTCGGCTGGGCTCAGCTGGAGCTGCAGGTTATTGGAAGCACCAGGGCCCTGCTCATCTCATTAAGTCTAAGGGCAGGGTCAGCAGCTTTTACAGGCCCCATAAAGCATCGCTGTTGGCCATTTTAGCACACAGCTCGCCCTGGCACCCTGTTCCCTCCCCGGACCAGGGAGAAGGAGTTTTTTCCCCCTGGAGGAAAAGACTAATCTTCCAGACTCATGAAATCACCAGAAATGCCATGGGGGGGTCTGTGCCCCAAAACATAATTAACAGAGTGACACCTCAGGCCTGGTGCAGAGTCCACTCGAGGCCGGAGAGCGTGTCTCGTATGGGAAGTCTGTCCACTCTGCCCGCCCCCCCCGGCCCCCATTAGGACCTCTCCAGTTGACCATCACTACCCAGGCAGGGCAAGTCCCCTCCCGTCCCCTGCCTCTTTCTCAACAGCCCCTCTGCCACTCTGAAGGGGCAGTCCCCCCGCCTCAGCCTCCCAGGCCAGGACCTCACCTCTGAACACAGGACGAATCCTGTCCCCTCGGCAGGGACGGTGGTAGAACCCTGGCTCTGTGGCCTGGCAGTTTGGGTCTGGGCTGGGATCCCAGCTCATCCACAGACCAACGAAGCAAAGCTGCACGGGCCTTGCTTGCCTCATCTGTAAAGTGGAGGCAGCTGCCAGGAACAGGTACGCAACCCCCCTCCCGGTCTAGCCCTGCAGGGGGGCGTGGCTCCTGCTACCCAGCCCTCCCCGTTCCCCCCCAACCCGGCTCTAACTGCCTCCCTCCTCGCCAGCCCCTCCTGCACAGAACTCCCACCCCAAAGGCCCCCAGCCCCACACACCTCTGACCCTGCTCCACAGGGGATAGTGCCAGACCTTCTCTTAAGCCCCACAGCTGCCACGGCCCTGCCAGATGTGTCCTACACCCCGTCCCTCCCCACCACTCAGCATACACACCCCCACGGCTCCCCTCCCCAGACCTGGCTTGGCAGAAATGAGGAGGCGGAGGCCTGAGGACCTAAGGTCTTGAAAACCAGGCTACCCTAGAGGGCTGGGCAGGAGGGGTGAGAGTGTCACCCCCACTTCCTCAGTGCGCAAACCCTGCTGCCGAGCAGGAGTTGGCTGATGTTGCCACGGTGGGGGCAGACGGCAGGGACCACAGTGTTTCAAAAGCTCAATTACAACAGCATGGGATACACAGCCTGTTCTCTGGTCACACACACACACACACACACACACACCCCTGCACAGCACACAAGCACACACACACACACCCCTACACAAGCACAGACTGCTCTGTGGTGGGCTTCTTCCCACATTTTACGCCCTAAGCTGTAACCTCAGGCACACCTGTTACCAGGGACAATCTGGCCCTGAATATCCTACAAGTTCAGACTTGTAATCCTACAGGTTACAAGTATGCCTGGGTAACCAAGAAGGACCCTTGGGGGTCTTCCCTGCACCCAGGTCCTCTGCCTGCCTCTTGTCTGTAGGAAAACTTTAGCCAAAAATAAACTTAATCAGAGAAGTAAGAAAATGCAGAGGCAGAGGGAAAGGAAAACAGTCGAGCAAGACAAAAGAATAATAGTTTAGCCATTCAACAAAGTCAAGGACCTTTAGTCCCTCCTCAAGGGCCATAGATAATATTCTGAGTCACGTCCTTTGAGCTGTTTTGCAGATTCGGAAGCCCAGGTGGAAGAAGTTAACCGTAGGCGGCCCACAAACATGCAGACCCCAGACTGGCTGGAACCAGACGGCTGATGATGTTGATTCCCAATTACCTCACCACCAGCCAATCAGAGGCGTGTCCACGAGTTGATCATGCCCTGCTCCTTGAACACTGTAAGACTCCTCAGTACCCTCTCCAGGGCGGGGCACACAGTTTTGAGGGGACTAGCCTGCTGGGGCCTCTGCCTGGCAAAGCACTAAAGCCATTCTTTTCTGCTTCACCCCAAATTCTTCGTGTCTCTATCCCACACCAGTGAAGAGAAGCCAAGTTTCGGCCACACATGGTGCAGGCACAGGTGAAAACATGCATCCTCTTATAGGCATGGACATGCACACACACACAGGCACACATACACAAATTCAGAGACCTGAATACCCGTGAACCAGCATGCACACACAATCCATGCACACATGGTGAGCCTGTGCACAAACCTGTGCACTTCCAGATGAATATATACACAGGCATGTACTCACACACAGGCATGTACTCACGCACAAATTCAGAGGCCTGCAGACCCTCGAGCCAGCATGCATGCACCTGCCACTGGATGCTGCTGTTCCTGCCCCCCCCCCCATGCCCTGGGGAGTGCTTCAATGCAGGGCCTTCCTGAGCCTTTGAAAGCCCCCCAGGTGGCTGTGCATGGCTGAGAAGTGGGGCACAAAGGGAGCAGCCCCTCCATCACAGCAACAGACTGTTCATGCCCAGCATGCCATCAGTATTGGAGCCTCCGGAGCCAGAATAGGCCCCACTGTCTGGCTGTCACCCTTCCTGTTTAGAACCTAGGTCAAGGTAGCATGCAGTAGGAGTTTCCTGGTAGCCTACTAGTTAAAGGATCTGGTGTTGTCACTGCTGTGGTATAGGTTCAATCCCTAGCCTGGGAACTTACACATGTCACAGGAACAGCCCCCCCAAAAAAGGTAGCACATAGTAGATGCTTAATAAATGTTTGTTGAATGAATGAATATCCAGTTCTGGGTACTTTTCCCCACCCCTCTCTATCTACCACCTCTGCCTGGTAGCCAGTCTCCTCCTCAACCCTAGTGAACAGATCTTTCTCATGCCCAGAACCCCCCACGGGAGGATGGTCTGGTGGCCTCACAGGGCTACCCTCCTGGAGGAGGAGAGAGGTTCTGGCTTGAAGAGAGGGTTCATGTATGGGGAGGGCAGGATACACCATCCCCCCATCCAGACCTTCCCCAGGGCCCTCCCAGGTCACATACTCTCCTGGGCAGTAGATCCTCTCACAGGATCACCACCCAGGAGCTACTAGCTCCCCAATCCTGACTTCTTGCCAGAGGCCTCATGGCCTTCCTTGGCCATCCTTCAGACCCTCTTACCCTTTCCCCTAAACGTGCTCCCCTCACAGGCTCCCTGAAATCTGCCCATCACCCCGCTTCCCATCAGGAACAAGATAAGAATGTCTTCTCTCCCTACTTTATTCAACATTGTACTAGAAGTTCTAGCCAGAAAAATCAGACAAGAAGATAAAAAAGCATCCATATTGGAAAGAAAGAAAACTATCTCTCTATGTAGAACTTACATATAGAAAATTTTAAGGAATCCACACACAAAAAAAAAAATATTAGGGCTAGCTAACAAAAAGTTGAGCAAGGTTGCAAGATATAAGATTAATATGCATGGAGTTCCTTGGTGGCACAGCAGGTTAAGGACCCAGCATTGTCACTGCTGTGGTACAGGTTCAATCCCTGCCCTGGGAACTTCCACATGCTGCAGGTATGGCCCAAAAAAAATCAATATACAAAAATCAGTTGCTTTTCTATACATTAGCAATTAACAAAAAATGAAATTAAGAAAATCCCATTTGCAATAGCATCAAAAAGAATAAAATACCTAGGTTTAAATTTAACGAAAGAAATGCAATACTCTGAAAACTATGAAACACTTTCTAAAAAAATTAAAGAAGATCTAAATAAATGAAAAGACAGAAACATGAGATGGGATTAAGATGGTGGAGTAGAAGGACTGGAACTCACCTTCTCTCATTAAAGTTAACAAAATTACAACCAGCTCTGAACAACTTTCAACAAAATAGACTGGAAACTATCAAAAAAGATATCCTACTCCAGGGAATTCCTATCATGGTGCAGCGGAAATGAATCCAACTAGGAACCATGAGGCTGAGAGTTCAATCCCTGGCCTCGCTCAATGGGTTAAGGATCCGGGGTTGCCATGAGCTGTGGTGTAGTTTGCAGGTGTGGCTCAGATCTGATGTTGCTATGGCTGTGGCATAGGCTGGCAGCTATAGCTCTGATTGGACCCCTAGCCTGGGAACCTCCATTTGCTGCAGGTGTGGCCCTAAAAAGCAAAAAAAAAGATATCCTACTCCAGAAGACAAAGAGGAAACCACATTGAGATGGTAGGAGGGGCAATTATACAATATAAGCAACCCCATACCTGCTGGAGGGTGGAGCACAGCCTGAAAAGTAACTACACTGCAGAGGCTCACCCATAGAAGTAAGAGTTCCAAGCCCCATGTCAGGTTCCCACACCTGGGGATCTGGCATTGGGAGGAGGTGTTCCTGGAGCATTCGGCATTGATGATGGCCAGTGGGGCTTGTGCACATGTACTCCACAGGACTGAGGGAGGTGGAGACTCCACTCTTGAAAGGTACACATAGGGTTTCATGAACTTCTAGTACAATGTTGAATAAAGTAGGGAGAGAAGACTGGGTCCCAGGGCAAAGTAGAAAAGAGACTCCACAGGAATCTGGGTCAGACCTGCCTGTGATTCTTAGAGGACCTCCTGGGAAAACAGGGGGTGACTGTGGCTCATTGTTGGGGAAGGACATTGGAAACTAAGGTCTCAGGAATAATCATCAGTGTGAACTTCTCTAAAGGTGGCCATTCTGGAAAAATCTGGTCCTACCCATCAGAGCTGAGAAGCCCCAGGTCAAACAACAAACCAGGGGGGAACACAGCCACACCCATTGCCAAACAGGCTGCCTAAAGACCCCCCCAAGGCACATGGCTGCCTCTAATCACTCAGAGAGAAAGCTCCACCCAGCAGAGGGATAAGAATCAGCTTTACCTACCAGTGGACAGGCACCAGACCTGCCCATCAGGAAGCCTGCAGCAAGCCCCCATACCAACTTCAGGCACAAGGGGCGCAGCTGTCAGAAGCAAGAGAGACTATAACACTATTATCTGCAAAAAAGGAGACCACACCAAAAACCTATACAAAATGAAAAGGCAGAGAATTTTATGACTCAGATAAAGGAACACACACACACACACACACACACACACACACAAACCCGAGAAAAATAGCTATGTGATCTGGAGATTACCAATCTCCATGAAAAAGACTTAGACTAATGATAGTAAAGATGATTCAAGATCTTGGAAATAAACTGAAAGCAAAGACTGATACATTACAAGAAACACTAAACAAATAAATAGGAGATTTAAAGATTAACCAAGCATAGATGCAAAATACAATAAATGAAATTAAAAAAAATCACTAGAAGGAACTAACAGCAGCATACAGGAGGCAGAAGAACAAATAAGCCAGGTGGGAGACAGACTGGTAGAAATCACTGACATGGAACAGAAAAGAGAAAAAGGATTGCAAAAAAATGAAGAGAGTCTAAGAGAACTCTGGGACAACATTAAATGCACCAACATCCTTTTTTTTTTTTGCCTTTTTTTAAGGGCCCTACCTGCAGCATATGGAGTTTCACAGGATAGCAGTCAAATCAGAGCAGTAGTTGCCAGCTTATGCCACAGCCACAGCAATGTGGGATCCAAGCTGCATCTGCGAACTACACAACAGCTCATGGCAATGCCAGATCCTTAACCCACTGAGTGAGGTCAGCTATCAAACCCATGTCATCATGGATACTAATCATTAACTGCTGAGCCATGACAGGAACTCCCCAACAACTGTATTGTAGAAGCGCCAGAAGGAGAAGAGAGAGAGAAAGGGCCAAGAAAATATTTGAAGAGATAATAGCTGAAAACTTCCCTAACATGGGGAAGGAATCACTCAAATTGAGGAAGCACAATGAGTACCACATAAAATAAATCCAAGGAGGAACACTCCAAGACTCATATTAATCAAACTGACCAAAATTAAGGACAAAGAGAAAATATTGAAAGGTACTATGGAAAAGAAATAGATAACATACAAGGGAACACTGGTAAGGTTATTGGCTGATTTTTCAGCAGAAACTCAGCAAGCCAGAAGGGAGTGGCATGATATACTTAAAGTGAAGAAAGGAAAAAAACCTCCAACCAAGATTACTCTACCCAGCAAGGCTCTCATTCAGATTTGAAGGAGAAAGCAAAAGCTTTACAGACAAGCAAAACCTAAGAGAATTCAGCACCACTAAACCAGCTTTACAACAAATACGAAAGGAACTTCTCTGGGTGGAAAAGAAAAGGCCACAACTAGAAGCAAAAATATTACAAATGACAAGGCTCACCAGTAAAGGCATACATATAGTAGAAATAGGAAATCATCCACATACCAAACCCAGAAATCATGAGAATAGGAGGGTACAAAAGCAGAACACTGGAGATGCCCTTGTGATTAAGAGAACAGCAACTTAAAATAGTCACACACACACACACACACACTTCATTGTAACTTCAAGCCAAAAATCTAAAATAGATACACACATAAATAAGAAAAAGCAATCCAAACACAACACTAAAGATAGTCATCAAACCACAAGAGAAGAAGGGAAAAGACCTACAAAAACAAATCCAAAACAATTAATAAAATGGCACTAAGGACATACATAACAATAATTACCTTAAATGTAAATGGACTAAATACCCCAACCAAAAGACAAAGATTGGCTGAATGGATTCAAAAACAAGACCCATCTATATGCTATCTTCAAGAGACCCATGTCAATTCTAGGGACACATACAAATTGAAAGTGAGAGGATGGAAGAAAATATTCCAAGTAAATGAGAATCAAAAGAAAGCTGGATACAAATGTGATAAGTTTATTTGAGTAATTTAAAAAAAAAAGAAAAAGAAAAAAAAGAAAGCTGGAGTAGCAATATCCATATCAGACAAAACAGACCTTAAAATAAAGAATATTATAAGAGACAAAGAAGGACATTACATAATGATCAAAGGATCAATCCAAGAAGTAGATATAACAATTGTAAATATGTATGCACCCAACATAGCATCACCACAATATATAAGGCAACTACTAACAACCTTAAAAGGATAAATCAACAATAACACAAAATTAGTGGGGGATTTTAACACCCCACTTACAGCAATGGACAGATAATCCAGACAGAAAATCAGTAAGGAAACACAGGCCTTAAATGATGCATTAGAGCAGATGGATTTAGATATTTAGATATTTATACAATGTTCCATCCAAAAGCAAGAGAATACACATTCTTCTCAAGTGCACATGGAACATTCTCTAAGACTGATCACATTCTGGGCCACAAATCAAACCTCAGTAAACATAAGGAAACTGAAAATCATATCAAGCATCTTTTCTGACCACAATGCTATACGACTGGAAATCAACAATAAGAGAAAAACTGCAGAAACACAAACGTGGAGACTAAACAACATGCTACTAAACAACCAATGGATCACTGAAGAAATCAAGGAGGAAATTTAAAAATACCTAGAAGCAAATGACAACAAAGACAACAATCCAAAACCTATGGAATGCAGCAAAAGCAGTTCTAAGAGGAAAGTATATAGCAACACAAGCCTATCTACCTTAGGAAATAAGACAATTTTCAAATAACATAACTTTACATCTAGAGAGAGAAAAACAGACAAGACCTAAAGTTAGCAGAAGGAAAGAAATCATAAAGATCAGAACAGAAATCAGTGAAATAGAAATGAAGAAAACCACAGGAAAAAAAATCAATGAAACTAAAGGCTGGTTCTTTGAAAGGATCGACAAAATTGATTAAACTTTAGCCAGACTCATCTAGAAAAAAAGAGAGGACTCAAATCAATAAAATTAGAAATGGAAAAGGAGAAGTTACAACAGATGTCACAGAAATACAAAGGATCATGGGGACTACTACAAGCAACTATATGCCAATAAAACAGATAACCTAGAAGAAATGAACAAATTCTTAGAAAAGCACAACTTTCCAAGACTAAACCAAGACACAATAGACAAGATGAATGGACCAATCACAAGTACTGAAATTGCCATTGTGATTTTAAAACTTCCAACAAACAAAAGTCCAGGGCCAAATAGCTTCACAGGTGAATTCTATCAAACTTTTAGAGTTAACACCTATCCTTATGAAACTATTCCAAAAAATTGCAGAGGAAGGAACACTCCCAAACTCATTCTATGAGGCCGCCATCCCCCTGATACCAAAACCAAAGATACCACAAAAAAAGAAAATTACAGGCCAATATCACTGATGAACATAAATACAAAAATCCCCAACAAAATACTAGCAAACCAAATCCAGCAAGACATCAGAAGGATCATACACCATGATCAAGTGGGATTTAGCCCAGGAATACAACGATTTTTCAATATTTGCAAATCAATGAGTGTGATAAACCACATTAACGAACTGAAGAATAAAAACCATATTATACTCTCAATAGATGCAGAAAAACTTTTGACAAAATCCAACACCCATTTCTGATTAAAAAAAAAAACCTCCAAAAATACCTAGGAGTAAACCTACCTAAGAAGGCAAAATACCTGTACTCTGAAAACTACAAGACACTGATGAAAGAAATCAAAGAGGACACAAATAGATGGTAAGATATACCATGCTCGTGCATTGGAAGAGTTAATATTATGAAAAGGACTATACTACCTAAGGCAATATACAGATTCAATGCAACCCCCATCAAATTACCAAGGACATTTTTCACAGAACTCGAACAAAATATTTTAAAGTTTGTTTGGAAGCACAAAAGACCCAGAATAGCCAAAGACATCCTGAAAAAGAAAAACGGAGCTGGAGGAATCAGGCTCCCAGACTTCAGACTATACTACAAAGCAACAGTCATCAAAACCATATGGTACTGGCACAAAGACAGAAATATAGATCAGTGGAACAGGACAGAAAGCCCAGAATTAAACCCATGCACCAACAGTCAACTAATCTACGACAAAGGAGGCAGGAATATACAATGGAGAAAAGACAGCTTGTTCAATAAGTGGTGCTGGGAAAACTGGACAGCCACATGGAAAAGAATGAAATTAGAATACTTCCTGGAGTTCCCGTCATGGTGCAGTGGTTAACGAATCCGACTAGGAACCATGAGGTTGTGGGTTCGATCCCTGCCCTTGCTCAGTGGGTTAACAATCCGGCATTGCCGTGAGCTGTGGTGTAGGTTGCAGACGCGGCTCGGATCCCGCGTTGCTGTGGCTCTGGCATAGGCCGGCAGCTACAGCTCCAATTAGACCTCGACCCCTAGCCTGGGAACCTCCATATGCCACAGGTGCGGGCCTAATAAGACAAATAAATAAATAAATAAACAAATGGGACTTAAAACTAAAAGTTTCTGCACAACAAAGGAAACCCTAAACAAAACGAAAAGACAACCCACAGAATGGGAGAAAATATTGGCAAATGAATCGACTGACAAGGGATTCCTCTCCAAAATTTATAAACACCTCCTACAGCTCAATACCATAAAACAAACAACCCCATCAAAAAATGGGCAGAAGGTCTAAACAGACAATTCTCCAAAGAAGACATACAGATGGCCAAAAAAACACATGAAAAGATGTTCAACATCACTCAAATTAGGGAAATGCAAATCAAAACCACTATGAGGTACCACCTTACACCAGCCAGAATGGCCATCATCAAAAAGTCTACAAACAAGAAGTGCTGGAGAGGGTGTGGAGAAAAAGGAACCCTAGTACACTGTCGGTGGGAATGTAAATTGGTGCAATCACTGTGGAAAACAGGATGAAGATGCCTCAGAAAACTAAAACTAGAACTCCCATTTGATCCAGCAATCCCACTCCTGGCCATCTATCCAGAGAAAACCACAACTCGCAAAGACACATGTACTCCAATGTCCACTGCAGCACTATTTGCAATAGCCAAGACATGGAAACAACCTAAATGTCCATCAACAGAGGAGAGGATCAAGAAGATGTGGTACATATACACAGTGGAATATTACTCAGCCATTAAAAGGAACGAAATACCAGCATTCGCAGCAACATGGATGGACCTAGAAATTATAATGCTAAGTGAAGTCAACACCAACATCAAATGCTATCACTTACACGTGGAATCTAAAAAAAGGACATAATGAACTTCTTTGCAGAACAGATACTGACTCACAGACTTGTTCGGGGGTGGGGGGAGGCACTGAGGGTTTGGGATGGAAATGCTATAAAATTTGGTTGTGATGATTGTTGTACACCTATAAATGTAATAAAATTCATTAAGTAGTAAAAAAATATATCATCTGTTCTAAATAATTAACATCCCAGTGAAAATTATAAAAAAATAATAAAATAAAATAAAACCCATATGGAAATGCAAGGGATCAAGAACAGTCAAAACAATCTTGGGGGAAAAAAGTCGAAAGACTCATACTTTCTGATTTCAACAGTTATTACAAAGGTACCAACACTAAATGGTACTAGTGTGATAACAGACATACACATTAATGGAACAGAATTGAAAGCCAAGAAATAAAGCCTCACATTTAAAGTTAACTGATATTCCACAATGGTACCAACACAACTCAGTGTGGGAAGAATATTCTTTTCGATAAATGGTACTGAGAAAGCGGATATCCACATGTAAAAGAATTAAGCTGCACCCCCTATCTCACACCACATGCAAAAATTAATTCAAAATGGATCAAACACCTACATATAAGAGTTCAATTCGTAGAAGAAAAACACAGGTGTAAATCTTGGATCAGACAATGGTTTCTTAGAGACAACACCTAAAGCACAATAACCAAATTAAAAATAGATAAGAAGGACATTATATTTTGGCAAGAACTTTTGAGAGGTGGCTTCTGAGCAGCTTCTGCTCCAGGCACCATGGTCAACAGGATGTTACTGACAACTTCCTCAGAGCAAATGTGGTTAATAGCAATAGCTTTTCTCTCCATTGGTCACAGCGACACAGTATCTAGCACATACAGTGGGAAAGGAATCTGTTTGCTTCCTGGAATTATGGGTGCTGGTTGCACAACCCTGGTGGTAGCTGTAAGGGCAAGGAAGCCAGAACTAAAAATTAAATAAGTAATCTTTGGGCTTCAAAATACACCGTCAAGAAAGGGAAATGCAAATCAAAAAACCACCATGAGATGCAACTTCAAACCCACATAGACTATCATCAAAAAGACAGATAATGACAAGTGTCGACATGAATACGGAGAAAGTAGAGCCCGCATACACCGCTGATGCAGATGCAAAATGGTACAGTCACTTTGGGAAACAGTCTGGCAGCTCCTCAAGTGGTTAAACACAGGATTAACCTATGCGACCTGTGTGACTGAGCAATTATACTCAGAAGTATATACTCAAGAGAAATGAAACATATGCCCACACAAAAGTCTGTACAGGAATGTTCGCAGCAGCGTTATTCATAATAACCAGGAAGTAGAAAGATCCATATGTCCATCAAACTGATGAACAGATAAACAAAATATGTTATATCCAGACAACGCAATATTATTCCACAATAAAAAAATGAAGTTCTGATACTTGTGACAACGCGGATGAACCTTGAAAACACTGTACTGAATGAAGGGACCCAGTTGCAGAAGGCCACCTATTACATAATTCCGTTTACATGAAATGTTCAAAATAGGCAATTCAGGAATTTCCATCATGGTGCAGCGGAAACGAATCCAGCTAGTATCCACAGGATGTTGGTGTGATCCCCAGCCTCGCTCAGTGGGTTAAGGATCTGATGTTGCCATGAGCTGCGGCGTAGATCGCAGATGGGGCTCAGATCCTGAGTTGCTGTGGCTGTGGTGTAGGCCAGCAGCTCCAGCTCTGATTCAACCCCTAGCCTGGGAACTTTTTTTTAGGCACGGCCCCTGAAAAAGAAAAAAGCGAAAAGCGAAACAAAACCAAAAAAAAAAAAAAAAGCAATTCATAGACACAGAAAGTAAATTAGTGGTTGCCAGAGGCTGAGAGAGTTAAGGGGCCTTAATAGGCACAGAGTTTGTTTTTAAGGTGGTGCAAATCTTCTAAAATTGATCGTGATAATGGTTGCACAACCCTTTGACTATAGTCAAAACCATTCGATTTTATACTTTAAATGGGGGAATTGTTCAGGCTGTGAATTACATATCCAAAAGGCTCTTATTAAAAAAAAATAGGGCACGGCCAAGTGAAAGAGAGCTGGTGAGTATTCCAGGCTGAAGGATGTCAGATTAGTAGCATGCGTGACAATCCCCTGCATGGGTCATGGCAGACACGCCAATGATCAGAGCTCTCGGCTCCTGGAGCCTAGATGGGGCCGCAAGACACCATCCCATTGCCTGCTCTTGACATCAATCACTGTCTGCTTCTGACTTTGGCAGTTCTCTTGTTCCTGACGTCATTCCACAGTCTGGTACCTGACTTGAATCTTCAGCTAATTTCTGACCTGAGCTCAGCACCCAGTTTCTGAATGTACCTTTTTAGGGAAATAAATGTACAGTACACTCCACCACTGCCTGCACCCATGGCCATGGCAGGCATCACTAATAGATCACTGCATTCTTTCCAACTGAGCCCACATGTGGCCTTGGAACCCTTCTCAGTACAGACCCCAGGGGGCCAATCTCCATCATTTGGGGCTGGAAAATGACATGAAACCAAATTTCTGGCTCCTTCCTAATAAGGAGTTGAACCCTGACTTCAGCCACTCATACTTCTAACCTGGGTCTGGTCAGTGAAACCTTGCGCTTTGAGTGAAAACACACACTGAGTGACAAGCCACAGAGAAATGTGTCCTGTGAGCAGAACCCCAGCCCTGGCTGAACAGTGAGTGTAACCTCCCACAGGACTTTGCTGTCTGAGCCCTGGCTTGGTGGCTTCCAATGGCCCCTAAACTGCTGAGCCTCCACACTGGACCACGTGGCCTGATCCACCTGCACCCAGGCCATGCTGGCCCAGGTGTTCTCATCACCCTACATGGACCTGCCCTCCTGAGAGTCCAGGGGTCCAGGATTTGCACCCCTGCCCTGAGGGGCCCCCGTGACCACCTGCTGCCAACTGCTTGGCCACACACCTCTCACACCTGTCCAGCATTTATTCATTCAACGAGCTTCCTGAAAAGCTGTAGTCTGTGCCAGCTCTGTTCCAGGCACTTGGAGTACAGAGTGAGCCAGACAGACAGGGCCCTTGTCCTTGGAGAAACCGCACCATCTCTGAACCCCTTCCCTGTAGCCACTGAACCTCTTATTTCCCTGCTTAAAACCCTCCAGTCAGCAGAGAAAGATAAATAGTGTATGAGCTCGCTCTGTGGAATCTAAAATAGTAAACTCATGGAAGCAGAGTAGAATGGTGGTTGCCAGGGGCTGGAGGCAGGGGGGCAACAGGAGGTGACAGTCACAAGGGACAGTTTCAGTTATTTAAGATGAGTAAGCTGTCTCTACTATACAGACAGCCTCTACAGCTAACGATGGTGGACTATATACTTAAACTTTGCCGAGAGGGTAGATCTTGTGTTCCTACCACACACACATGCAAATAATAATAATAATAAAGAGGGGGAGAGAAAAGCCTGGGAGGTGATGGATATGTTTTTGGCCCTGACGGTGGTGACGGTTTCAGGGATTTCAGGCATGTATATTTAGCCCCAAACTCACTGAGCTGTATCCATTAAATATATACAGTGTTCAATATGTATTGATATCAACCTCAATAAAGGGATTTTTATTTTTATTTATTTTTTGTCTTTTTGCCATTTCTCAGGCCGCTCCCATGGCATACGGAGGTTCCCAGGCTAGGCATCTCATCAGAGCTGTAGCCACCAGCCTATGCCAGAGCCACAGCAACTCGGGACCTGAGTCGCATCTGCAACCTACACCACAGCTCACGGCAATGCTGGATCCTTAACCCACTGAGTCAGGCCAGGGATCGAACCCGCAGCCTCATGGTTCCTAGTCGGATTCATTAACCACTGAGCCACGACAGGAACTCCAATAAAGAGATTTTTTAAAAACCTACTGCAGTTTTCCCTTGCACATGGAACAAAATCCCAACACCCGAAACTAATGCGACATTGTAAATCAATTGCATTCTAATAAAATTAAAAAACAAAACAAAACCCTGTCTCCTGAGCTGGCCCCACCTTGCTCTGGCTTGTCTTCCTCGGACTGCAATGCTGGTCTCTCCTTTTTTTCTTTTTTTTTTTTTTTTTTGGTCTTTTTAGGGCTGTACTCACAGCATAAGGGGGTTCCCAGGCTAGGGGTCAGATCAGAGCTATAGCTGCCAGCCTACACCACAGCCACAGCAACCGCCAGATCCTTAACTCACTAAGCAAGGCCAGGGATCGAACCTGCATCCTCATGGATACTAGTTAAGTGCTGAGCCACAAGAGGAACTCCTGGTCTCTCCTTCTTGGCTGACTCTGCCCTTAAGCCTCTCTTGTTGGTTCCTCCCTCTCTCTGGGGCTTGGTTAAAAGTCACCTCCTCAGAGAAGCCATCCCAGCTCCCTGGGGAGGTGCTACTGGACCCCAAGGCCAAGCCCTACCAACAGAGATCCCTGTGCAATTGATCAGATGAGCAAATGGATTGGTCAGCAGGGCCCAGGATCCCGAGGTACAGCCCAGGGCTGAGAACCAGGGGGCTCTGAAGGCCTGGTTGTGTGCTTGTCTCCCCATCAAGGCTGTGGGAAGTGAGAAGAGCTCTCCCCTCCACAACGAGGCCCCGGGAGCCCAGAGGCTGGTCCAGGAGGGCGTGGAGGAAGCAGGCAATTGGATGGAGTGTGACTATGTGAGCAGAGGGGAGGCGGGGGGGGGGCCTCTCCTAAATTCACTCCCCGGCCCACCCTGCTCTCAACCTGCAGCATCTGAGGAGACCCCTTCCCGTGCTGACCATTAAGGCTCTGGGCTGGGGTAGTAGCCCTGTCAGCCACACCACAAAGCCTCAGAGCTTTCTAGAAGCTTGGGGCAGGGTGGACTAAGGGTCGAGAGGGTACTATAGGGAAAGCCCACAGTCCCTGGACAGAGACCCAAGGCCAAGCTGGCCTGCAGCACTGCCACCAGTTCCATTATCCAAGCAGGGTGGCACAACCTGGGATGGGGATTAGGATGCAGGCTGCCTCCTGCCCTCCTGCCCTTAGGTGGCCATGCAGACAAGGGAGCTCTGAGGCCTGGTCAGGGTCACAGGCAGGGGCCTAGATGGGACGACACTGGCAGAAACCCCGAGTCTGGAAAGTCAGAGGCAGCCAACTCAGGGCCTCCCACAAGGACTGTGGGGCCTCCCTGCCCCTCCCTCCAAGTGGGTGCCCACATGTTCAAGTCTGTGGGTTCTAGAAGTGCTTGCCTGCCTGGGTAAGGCCGATGACTTGTGCCACCTGCCCATGGCCCTGCCTCTGCATTTCTATTTCTGTGCAGGTGCCTGGGCTTCTGGGCACCCGTCTCCTTCTCTCCATTTCCAGGTGTGTGACGTGTGATAGAAGTAGTCACTGAGGTGCGAGGTTTGGAATCTCCAAGGCCTGGTATGAATCTCTGAACATCTGCTTTCTCATCTCTCTTTTCTTTTTTTCTTTTTTTTTGTCCTTTTAGGGCCACACCTGCAGCATATGGAGATTCCCAGCCTAGGGGTCTAATCAGAGCTACAGCTGCTGGCCTACACCGCAGCCACAGAAATGCTGGATCCGAGCCACGTCTGCGACCTACACCACAGCTCACGGCAACACCGGATCCTTAACCCACTGAGCGAGGCCAGGGATCGAACCTGCAACCTCATGGTTCCTAGTCGGTTTCATTTCCACTGTACCATGATGGGAACTCCTGTTTTCTCATCTCCAAACTGCAGATAATACCTACTCCGAGGAGATCCTGAGGACTCGATGGTGCACCATGTAGTCTTAGGGGTGCCTGGTGCTGAACAAGTGAAGGTTAGGTGCTTATCACAAAGTGTGGGAACCTGCTGGCTTCCGTGTGATTCTGAGGGTTCAGTTCACCATGTCCGTGCATACTGCTAGGAACTCGCAGGTGCACGCGTGTGTGTGTGTGTGTGTGTGAGAGAGAGAGAGAGAGACAGAGACAGAGACAGAGAGACAGAGAGAGAGATCCAAGGCCTTGCTGTCTCTGCCTCATGGGGAGTGGGGGGGGGGCAGGGGGGGCAGGGGCCTCAGTCTACAATGATTGCACATGATCAAACTTTAAGGGTATTTCTTTACTCCAGGCCCCACTCAGCCTTCAGCCACAATGGGGAAGAGGAGGTCAGGAAAATGGTCCTTACTTGCTGGTGCAGGTAGGCATACACCCTGCCAAGGAGGCTAGGCCAGGCCACCCCTTGCCAGCATCCCCCCACCTCAGCCCCTCCCTGCAGGCTCAGGAGACTTCAGTCCTGGGGACCCTCTCCCAGCTCAGGACACCCTGCCACCCTTCTCCACTGGACAGACCCCAGAGGCAGGGGGAATGGACATACAGATGGTCGGGGTCTAGGTCGGCATCAAGGCCAGGATCAGGCTGACCTGGGAACTGAGCAGGATCACAGCTGTCACCCCAGCTTTGCCCAGGCTTCTCACAGCCCGTATCTCATCGTGAGCACCCTCCCCTTGCCCTCCCCCACATGCTGCCTCCATCCCAGCCCAGTCCCCTGACCCAGACCTTCTTCCCTCCGAACCACCCCCAGTCCCCAGGGCTCAGTCACTCCACCTTCTCATCACAAACACTGACCTCTCTCTGCCTTGTCCCCAAACCCCTTTACCGGGGTCTCCAGAGAGTCGCCCTAATAATGAGCTGTGTCCTGAACTCAATCCAAGACTAAGCAGTGTGACTGGAGCAAGTCCCATCTCCCTGAGCCTCAGTTTCCTCTTCTGTGCAATGGGATCATGACGTTGCTCATTAAGAAAACCCAGCCTGAACAAGCTTAGCTAAAGGGAGATGTTATCAGAAGGATGCTGGAATCAAAGGCATCACGACATGGAAGGATGAGTGGGACATCCAGGCCACAGGAGGGGAGGCAGGGAGGGATCTGGGGGCAGCTGGACCGGAGATGAGGAAGGTTGCAGGCCTCTTTCTCCACCTCTCTCAGAACATGGATTTCACTTTCTTTGGTTCCTAGAGTCTGGCTTTTGTCCAGAATAGAAAATATGGCTGACAATCACCTTTGAATTCTACACTCAAAGCTTCACCTGTCATGGCAAAGAAGAAACAAATCTGACTAGGAACCATGAGGTGGAGGGTTCGATCCCTGGCTTTGCTCAGTGGGTTAAGGTTCTGGCATTGCCGTGAGCTGTGGTGTAGTTTGCAGAGGCAGCTGGGATCCTGCACTGCTGTGGCTGTGGCGTAGACCAGAGGCTGTAGCTCCAATTAGGCCCCTAGCCTAGGAACCTCCATATGCTGCGGGTGCGGCCCTAAAGAGCCAAAAAAAAAAAAAAAAAGCTTCACCTTTTGGCTTCATTAAAATTTAGAACTCTTAGTCATTAAAGCACCTTTTTTTTTTAGGCCTCACCTGCATATGGAAGTTCCTAGGCAAGGGGTGGAGTCAGAGCTGCAGCTGCAGGCCTATGCGATAGCTGGATCTGTGCCACATGCGCCACCTATGCCACAGCTTGTGGCAATGCCAGATCCTCAACCCACTGAGCAAGGCCAGGGATTGAACCCACAATCTCATGGTTCCTAGTCAGTATGTTGGGTTCTTAAATTGCTGAGCCTCAATGGGTACTCCCCAAAGTACCTTTAAGAGAATGAAAAAGCAGAAAAGAATTCCTAGGAAGCAATAAGAAAAAAAGGAGACAATCCAATTTTTTTTTTTTTTTTTTTGGCTTTTTAGGGCTGCGCCTGCGGCATATGGAAGTTCCCAGACTAGGGGGTCAAATTGGAGCTGCAGCTGCCAGCCTACACCACAGCCACAGCAACACGGGATCTGAGTTGCCTCTGCAACCTACACCACACCTCAGGGTAACACCAGATATTTAACCCACTGAAGGAGGCCAAGGATCGAACCTGCATCCTCACGGATACTAGTCAGATTCGTTACTGCTGAGTCACAAAGGGAACTCTCCCCACTTTTTTTTTAAATGGCCAAAAGCCTTGAGGAGGCACTTCACAGAAAAGGACACCCAAGACATGAGTAAGCCTAGAAAAGTGGTTAATGTCATTTCACATGATTAGTCGTTGGGAAAATTCAAGATGATATGCGACATCCCTGCCCAGATGGCTAAAATTAAAAGGAAAGATAAAGCCAAGCATCAGGATGTGGAGAAACCTGAATTGAGGCTGCTGAGGAGCAGAGGATGGGACAGCCACCTCAGAAAACAGTCTGCAACATCTACCGAAGCTAGAGAGATGGAGGGACAGAGCCAAGGAATTCCACGTCTGGCATAGTCCCAAGAGAATGTGTGTTTATCCCTCCAGAAAATAGGCACAAGTATGATGACAACAGCAGGTTCATGACAGCCCCAACCTACAGACAACATAAATGTCTACCAACAAGAGAATGAATGAGCAAATTCGGGCAAGTTCACGCAAGGGATCCCTACACAGCAACGCAAGGGGAGCAACCACTGCAACATGCAACTACTTGGATAATTTTCTCAACATAATATTGAATTAAAAAAGGACAGACACAGAAGAATATGTGCTATTCGATTCTCACATGGTGTCCAAAAAAAAAGTGAAACGAGTCACTGGTAAAAGACATCACATTATTATTATTAATTATTATTATGGGGGGAAGCATTGATTGCACAGATGAACGACAGACCCTGCCGGGGGGGTTGTTCTGGGTGATGGTGTCAGAGGTATGAGCATAGTAAGATTTCAGCCAGCTATCCCCTTCAGATCTGTGCCCCATACTGAATATAAGTGAAATTAGGAAAGAAAGAAAAGCAACTCCTATCCCTCAACCACTGAAGGTCTCTGTCGGACTCTCCCATACCTGAGTTCAGCACTCCTGGGAAAGGGAGTCACTGGCCCAACCCTGTGGGGCTCGGGGTCAGGACCATGGAACAACACGGCAGCCCCAGGGGGTAGAGTTGGGGGAGGAAGGGTTGTGTGTGTGAGGGGGTGCTGTTTCCAGAACAGGGAGGGGAAGAAAGACCAAACCACAGCCGTCCATTCCCTTGTTTCTCTGAGCCTTCCTTCACCCAAGAGGAAGTGAAAACAACAGTACTTCCTGCCGCAAAGGATCGAGATGCTGATTCAAGAGGTAACGGGCCACGGAGTTCCTGTCGTCGTGGCTCAGTGGTTAATGAATCCGACTAGGAACCTTGAGGTTGAGGGTTCAATCCCTGGCCTTGCTCAGTGGATTAAGGATCTGGCGTTGCCATGAGCTGTGGTGTAGGTCACAGACTTGGCTCGGATTCCACGTTGCTGTGGCTCTGGCGTAGGCTGGCGGCTGTGGCTCCGATTCAACCCCTAGCCTGGGAACCTCCATATGCCACGGGAGCAGCCCAAGAAATGGCAAAAAGACAAAAAAAAAAAAAAAAAGAGGCAACAGGCCTCAAGAGCCACTGTGTAACACAAGGTCCCCTTTCCCTTATCCCTTTTCCCCACCCACCCTTCTTCTCTGGCCATTCCACCCTCAGCGCCCCTTTTCCACCCTCTGTGTTCCCCAACGTGAGGCCCCCTCACCATATAATTTCAAATTACTTGTAGCTTTAGTTAATTAAATGTAAAATCATCGGAATAAAATTATACCTTCATTAGGAATTAACTCCCATTTCAGCCCTGGGATAATGACAGAGCTCTCTCTTCCCCCTCCTTCCAAACCGCACACAAAATGGTCAGTTAAACTGAATGGGAAAAAAAAGTTTAACGACGGCACGGCAATCAAGCTTATTATTATTTAAGCACAAGCTATTACCATGTGCAATGAGGTATCAGGCAATAAATTATCTTTGAAAGAGTCAGTCCTTGTCTGAGCTCAGACAGGCTGAGGGCTGCTGCCTGGGAGGCTCTGCGGGCCTCCTCCCTCACCAGGTGAGAGACAGTGGACCCTACTGGTCCCATCCCTCTTGCCAACCCAGAACCTGCTCTCTGGACCCTCAGCCCAGTCTCAGGGCCTCAGTCAAGATCTCGGGATCACTGGGAAGGAAGCGTGGGAGCCTCTATGTGACCCTCCAGCCCATGGTAGGGGGGCGGGTGCCCTGGCACAGGACAGAGATTAGGGCTCCAGAGGGTCCCTGAAAATGAGGAAGAGGGCAGAGAAAGGAGAAATGGGTGTATAGGGCAGAGAGAGCTGGGATGAGGCAGAAAGATAAACACACACACACACACACACACACACAGAGGAAGAAAGAGGAGGGAAGAATCTTCCAGTGACATGAGGTGTTTGAGCCAGAATCTAGGACATAAGGGGACAGTCAGAGAACCGGGAAATGATGCCTAGAGCAAACAGGACGGAACAAAGGAACTCAAACAAAGGAACTCAGGTCAGTGAAGGATGAAAACAGGGCAGGGTGCATGTTTACGGAGACTCCCTGTGCTGGGGGCTTGGTGGCTTGGGCCACGCTTTCCCGTAGAGCCGCCACTATCCCAATCTGTCGGGGACTGAGGGATTTTGCAGGATGGGGGACTTTGGGTACTACACTCAGCAGAGTCTCAAGCGAGCCAGGACAAGTCTGACCCTGCTCTCAGATCCTTCCAGCCACTGGTGCTGTCATCCCCACTTCGCAGGTGAGGAAACTGAGGCTCAGGGGGTTCAAGTCCTCTGCCCAGTCCGGGGGAGGCAGACGGGAGAGGAAAACACACCAGGGCTCAAGACAAAGTGTCCCCCATCTCCAAGTCTGTCCAAACGCCTGCCTTCCCCACCTCTGCCATAGCCCAGCCTCCACCCTGCCCTAGACACCTTATTTCTCCTTTCTCTGCTCTCTTCCTAAGTTCTGAGGAACACAGTTCTGACCCCAGCCTCTGTCCTCTGCCAGAGTATTCCCCTTACCGCGGGCTGCAGGGTCAGGTGAGACACACATCCAGATCTTGGTGGCCGGTGGATGTGACACTGATGGACAGGAAGCTCTCAGGGTCCACCCACCCCCACCCCAGACTGCAGGTTGCAGCCAGAATCCACTTTCTATGGGGCTTTAGGGGTCAACTGCCCTGGGTTGATGGCTCACTGGATGAGCTTGGAAGTTTTCTTAGCCTCATCTATAAAATGGGGTGATAACAGTGCCCACATCACAGGCTGTTGCAGGGTTTGATGAGAGCAGAGCCCAGCACCGAACAGCTGTCCTGGGGAACAGACCACGCCCCGAGGCAGGACAGCGGCTCCTCTCCTGAGCACCGTGTCCTCTCCCACCACCCTCAGTGAGCCCCCTTGGCCCCAGACAGAGCAAGAGGGTGAGCTGGCATGGGACTCAAGCTGGGACAAGGGAACCACAGAGCAGGGACAAGGGCAGCCTGCCTCTAGGACCCCTGTGCCCCCATAAAACAAAGACGTGCATTTTGCATCTTTCAAGAAATTTGAAACGCCCACCTTCCTCCCACAGCTGGTGCTTGCTCATCAATTCCCGTGGCGCAAGAGTATGAATAGATGGATACCTTAAGTAACCAGAAGGTCACTGTTTTCCAGGTGGCCACCGAGAAGGGGCGCTGCCCCACCCTCAGGTAAGCCTGACCCGCCATAAACTTCTCGTCCAAGTTCCCCGGCAGACAGACTCCCTTGAAAGTCACCTCCATCTCCTTCACAGGTCAGGCCAAGATTTAGAGATAGGGGCCGCATGTGTTCTTAGATCTGCTATCTGCCCGTGAGTGATGGGAGACACATTCCCAGGACATGTTTACTGTCACCCCGCGCCCCCGGCCCGCGCGCCCCGCCGTGCCATCCCCTGATAATTCACGGCCCGGCTCCCGTTGGCAAATGACTGATACGGCCTTCACGGCGGGGCCCGCTGGTCACTTGTCTCAAGGAGACTGGGAAGGAAACTCAGGCACAATATAAATGGGGCCCGTGGCAGCCTCAAACACCTTGGAAAATTCCCCAGCCCGGACACCGCACCGATTTTAAGTAATAAAACCACAGAGAGATTACATGGCCGCCTGACAGCCTGCGACGGATGGCCGCCCGCGTGAACTTTTTACCTTCGGGATGGGGACGGAGAGAAGAGGAAGGGAAAAAAAAAAAAAAAGAGGAAAGAGCTGCCCGCCAGCCAGCTGCTTCCTCACACTGGCTCAAAAGCCATGGCCGAGGCACTGGCAGAAGCTGTGCTGGATGTGTCCCCAACTCTGGTACCTGGAGGGACTCCATCCTCCATCCTCTCCAGGGCACCCCGGGCTCAGTTTCTCCATCCAGCAGACAGGAATACTGGTGGTTGGTCTGTTAGGTTTTCCTTCAGAAACACCTTCACCCTCAACTTCAGGTTTTTAACCTCAGAAACACCCTACGAAACCTTTCCAGCATTAGAAATGCAATCCTTGGGAGTTCCCATTGTGGCGCAAGCGGGAAACGAATCTGACTGGGACCTATGAGGTTGCGGGTTTGATCCCTGGCCTTGCTCAGTGGGTTAAGGATCCGGCGTTGCCGTGAGCTGTGGTGTAGGTCGCAGATGCTGCTAGGGTTTGGTGTGGCTGTGGCTCTGGCGTAGGCCGGCAGCTACAGCTCCGATTAGACCCCTAGCCTGGGAACCTCCATAGGCCATGAGTGCGGCCCTAGAAAGACTAAAGACCAAAAAAAAAAAGAAAAGAAAAGAAAAGCAATCCTTACTTTCATTCACTCATCGATTCTTTGATTCAACAGGAATTTGTTCCGGTGTCAGTTTAGCAACAGGTGTGGAGACAAGGAAGTGACAGCATGGGGAGATGTGACACAGTCACATTTAAATATTCCTCTGTGCACCACTCATCACCACATCACTCCGGCCCCTAGAGCCTCGGTTTCCTCATCTGTAAAATGGGAGTGAAAAAGGCCCCCTCCTTCCAAAGGCAAGGAAATCCCACCTGAGACATGCTTCACATGGTGTGTGGCACACAGTACATACATACCAGGCCCAGTCATCTGTCCCCAGGTCCCCTCTCTCTGCAGCTGAAGAGTCCTTATGTAAATTTGGGAGCCCACCCTAAAGACCCAGAGTTCCTGAGCTGGGTATGAAACCACAAACCTGTCTGGACTGGACTGCAAACCACGCTTTGCTGTCCGGCAGGATTTTTACTTCGTCCCAAGGGTAGGGTTTCCCCTGGTCCAGGATTCTGTGCTCTCAGTGTAATGGATACGGATGCTTGCTCTGTATGGAAAAATAATAATAACAGGTTCATCATTTCACAGGGCCTGAAAATTCCCAAAGACCCTCCTACCCGGGGCTGTTGTCAGATGGTGGTCAGCAGGGGCCAGAGGCTGAGAGAGGGGTGAGACTGCCACCCACCCCATCCCCCGAGGTCCAGGCCAACCCCCAGCTCTCCCGTGTTATCATCCCAGAACCCTGAGACCCCCTTTGAGGATCTCGAGGGCAGCAAGGGGTGGGAGGAGTGGGGAAGGCCCTGCAGAGCGGACTGGATCAGGGTCTCCAACTGCAGGTGCAAAGAAATGCATATCAACTCAAGAGAGGGAAAATAAGGAATTTACTGCAAGAATAAAAGGAACCCTCCTGGAACATAAAGGCAAGAAGTGCAACCAGGCCTGGCGAGGGAATGAGACCAGAGCTGAGAGCCGTGGGAGCCCGAGGACGCCTAGTCTTCTCTCCCTGCACCGCCTCTGCCCCCCCCCCCGCCCCCATCACCTACGCCCCTGCCCTCCTCAGTCCTCCCCCTGGACTCTGCTCTCCTGCCCACAAGCTGTAAGCCTACACTCAGCCCCCCGCCCCCAGTGACGGCTTGGCTACTCTCACCCCTGGAGAAAGGCCGTGAGTGACCACTGGTGTCACATCCCCGTCTCCCGTCCAATCTGCCAGGGCAGGAGCGCCTCGAGGAAGCAGAGAAGCCCCTCGGCGTCAGGCCTGCCCCGTGGGCTCATGGGAAACAAGGAGGAGCCCTCGGCTAGTGGGCGTGGCTACACGCTGCCCAGGGGCCCCAACCTGGACAGGGCTGCGGTCAGAGCTCTCCCGTCCAGTGTCGGGCAGAAAGGCCAAGCCTTTCCAAAGGTAGCAGGGACACAGGCTTCTCTTAGACAAAGCTGGCAGTGTCAGCCAGACAACCGCTCTGCAGGCAATTTGGCACCCGGAAGTAAAACCCTAAAATACGTCCCCAAAGAGGGGGTCAGGCTATTCCAGCAGGCACCTTCATGAGCGGGACGCCACACACCGATTTGGACATGCGTTGACAAGCGAGAATAGATGTCAAGACATAGGGTTAAGTAGGGAAACCAGTAATTCTGCCCAGGGGTTAAGAAAAAGCTCAGGAGTTTCTGTCCCGGCTCTCTCTCTGTAAAGTTGGGCACGTTATCTAACCAATCTGGGCCTCAGTCCACTCATCTGGAGCAGTGGGGAGAAGCGATGGAATAATTCACATGGAGCGCTTCACATGTAAGGAGTAATTATTAGTAGGAATGATGAAGATTACATCAGGGTCTGCCTACAATTGCCTAGCATTCCCCAGACTGGTATCTGAAGAATACTGTTCCAGGAGCTATTACGTGATCAGACAAGTTTGGAGAACTACATGCAAGTTCCCAAAGGCACACTGATTGGCCTGCTAAAGGCACTGAGAAGTCCTATAGTAAAGAAACTTGACATTTCATTCAGTCAATGTTTTCCAAATTCGCTTGAGTAGTAGAACCATTTTTTCACAAGATCCCTGTTGCTATCAATAGACAACAATTTGGGGAGTTCCCGTGGAGGCTCAGCGGAAACGAACATGACAAGCACCCATGAGGATGCAGGTTTGATCCCTGGCCTCTCTCACTAGGTTAAGGATCCGGTGTTGCCGTGAGCTGTGGTGGAGGTCGCAAACGCGACTCGATCTGGCATTGCTGTGGCTGTGGCCTAGGCCAGCGGCTACAGCTCTCATTCCACCCCTAACCTGGAAACCTCCATATGCCGAAGGTACAGCCCCAAACAAAAAACAACAACAAAAGAAAGACAATAGACAACAATTTGAGAAATGTTAGACCTGTGATCCCATTTTAATCATGCCTAATTAAACATCATATATAGACTTCCATGTGCATCCATATACGGGTTAGAACTCTTGTTCAAATAAGAGATCCTCTCTAATTAGTTTGGGACAAAGACGCAAGACAGCCCTCAGCCTCCTTCTCCCCTCTTTCTTCGCCTCCTCCTCTCTCTGGGGTCCAGCTCTCAGGGGAGCACAAAGGTCCTGCTCCCATGGCCTCCAGCTTTGGTCCTGGCACCTGCAGAGACCCATCTCCATCTCTTGGGACCAGGAGACCGTCTCTGACCCAGTCAGCCCAGACGGAGGTGGGGATGTGGGATAAACATCACTGCCAGTGGTCCATTCACCCCAGGGACTGGGACTCACACCCTGGGTATTCACCCCATAGATGGAACCCATTTCAGCATGCCCCCTCCCCCTCCCCAGAGGCAGATGAGTGCAGATAATCAAGATGAGCGGCCATTTCCTCCCCTCTCCTTCACGTGGAGGTGGGGAATTTGGCTTTTTCCTTCCCAAGTCCAAGGGAATCTTTCCTCCAGCCCAGGTGCCTGCAAGGAGAGGAAACGGGCTTTTCCAGCCCTGCACTTCGCCCCTGCACTGGCCTGTCCCTGTGCCACAAGCCCAGGCAAAGGGCTTACCCAGCCTGCACAGCCCCTGCTGAATGTCACCAGGGAACACAAGTTTTAGGGCCACCAGTTGTAAGGGATCACATATGAGAACTTGAAAAGGGCCTAGCCTCAAAATGCGGCTGAATGGTGGGACAGGAGCGGGAGACCAGCAGGGCCTGGGAGGGAGGGCAGGAGGTGGCCCTCCCTCCCCAGGGAGAAACTTTGGAATGGCCAGCCACCCACAGACAATTACATCAGCAGCCAGAACAGTGCACAAAGGCTACCTGAGCCCTGCCTCCCCAGGCCAAGCCGGGAGGCGGGAGCAGGGAGAAGAGCTCAGTGCCAAGCCTCGCGTGGGGGAAAGAGGACAAGCCCAGGACACAAAGTGGCCTTGGATTTCCAAAGGACACAGGGCAGAGTTTTGGATCCCAGCAGGAACTGGTCTTAATAACCCTGCATGCAAAGTTATGGAATCGGACTGAGATGTCATTTATGGACGCGGCCACTCAGCAGGCAGGGAGAGGCAGTTCAGGGGGAGAGAGCGGAGTGGTGGCAGTTATTGGGAAAATAAAACCATTTCATGTTTAGACCCCTAATGAGTGGAGATGCCTCTAAACAGGTTACACTCGATTTTTTTTTCTTTATGCTTTTCTGTATTTTCTAATTTTCCTGCAATGAACATGTATTACTTGGGTAATAGAGAAAAAAATAAAAGCTTAAAAAGAGTCGGGTGGTGAGAGTCTGTGAGTCTCTGAGGACCTGCTGCCCCGAGGGTCCCAGGAAGCCCGGAGGAGGGGTTGGGGAGCTGAGGGCAAAGCAGACTTTCTGCAGCCAAGGCCCCCAGGGGAAGCTGACAGGGAGGAAACACAGGCAGCAGGCTTCTCCGTATGCAGGCTGGGGAGGTGGGAGGGAAGGCTGGGGAGAGGCCTGGGCAGGGCCCCACGGGAGGCTGAGCTGAGTGCATCCCTGTGCTACATTTGGGAGCAGGGTACCAGGGAGGCTGTGAGGCAGGATCCCGTTTCGAATCCTGACTCCTCCCTCACCAGCTGGGGATGCCAGGTGTCCTGCAGTAGGGAGCAAAGATTAGACAAGGGGCGTCTGGCCCCGAGGAGCTATCTTGCCCCTTTCCCAGAGCCTTCTCTTGGTCTGGTGGAAATTAGAGTGAAAGAGGACCCCGGGGGCCCTGGGGACCTCAGCTGGTAGGCCCAGGCCACATTGTCCTGATGAACTGCCCGGGGTCAGGGTGGGCTTGGGTACTGAACTGGGTAATGAGAAAGGGGTCACCGAGATCTCAGACACAGACTTAGCTCTGAACCCCAGCTCCCAGGGCTGTGTGACCCTGGGGAAGCAACGTTCCCTCTCTGGCCTTCATTTACCTCATCTGTAAAATGGGGATGATAAGGGTGGTGCCTGTGGCAGATGGCATCACTGGCTCCAATTCTGCAGCCCTACTCTTCGTCATGTGACTTGGCCATCACATGAGTGCTAAAGAGGCAGGACATTCTCCTCCACTTGTGACTTGGAGCTTGGCCACATGACTCACTTTGGCGACAGAAGGAGGAAGGGGAACCCCCTTGGGGCTCAGAGCTCAGGAGGGCTTCAGTGTTTCCAGTGGCTCTCTGGGCCTCTGCTGGCCACAAACGAACAAGCCCAGGCTGGGAGCTGGACCCAGGAAGAGGACGGAGTGCGTGGAGCAGAGGTAATTGCCCCAGCCGAGCCCAGACAAGACCAGCTCATGCCCAAGTAACCCTCAGATTGTAACCAAGCTAGTGCCCATGGGGCTCCTGGGCACACAAACCTTCCTATGTCCTCCATTGCTTGTTTTTAGGGACTAAGCCTCAGCCCCCATGACCTGAGTTCCAAAGGGCAGGGGCTAATCAGGGAAGGGAGGGGATGCCGAGACCCAGGAGGAGCCGTGCAGCCTTGGGGCAGGGTCCTGGCTCCTCCTCAAAGGACAGACGTAACACTATCTTAGAGGCTTCCTGCAGAACTAAAACCAAAATGGAAGACCTACATGATGAAGGATGCTTCATTCCCTGAAGAAGGAGAACCACCAGAACCTGTCCTGGGGCCCCTAAACACCAGCTTTGAGAAACAATGCAAGCTTGCCTCCACCCCGATCCTTATCTAGGGCCCTGACCCTTATTCCACTCCCCCAACTATAAAACCATCTCCTAACCTCTTCCCAGGGGGAGCACAATCTTTAAGGCATTCGTCTGCCATGGCCCCCTTTGCCTGGCAAAGCCATAAAGCTATCTTTTTCGCCTTTGCCCCAAACCCTGTCTCTGCATTTCAATTTGGCACTGGAAGACAAGCTGAGTTTCGGCAAGAAGATCTGTGAGAGTAAGTGATGGCTGCTTTGTAGCCACCATCCTTTGGGGTCGCTTGTTACACGGCACTTTTGTGGGCATTGCTGAATGATTCATTTCCACAAAGAGTCAGTGTGAGGATTTGGCGCAACAGTGCCTGCACAGTGGCTGGCGCATAGCAGATGCTCATTAAACGTCAGCTGCCCACATTAATATTATCAATGCCATTGTTATTATCATCCATTGCACGGGAGAGAGCCCAGGAGGCCAGGGGGCAGGAGATGAGAGCTCGCAGAATCCCCACATTCATCATGTCAGCCCAGAGATGGCTCCAAGTGACAAGTGCCCCCATCCAGGTGGCTGCTTTTATTGCGCTGTTGAAATCCATTCCAATTAGGGGGTGAGACTACGGCTCCTGCTACCCCTGACACGGGTGAGACAAGCAGGGCTCAGGCCCCCCCAGGCAGAGGCTTAAGTATTTTATAATAATCATATTTCTTATGAAGCTTTAGTTTCACTTCCTTCAAATTAAGTCTCAGCAATAAAGCAAATCGATTCTCTCTCCCCAGGAAACAGCACTGGATTCTACCCGGCCCTGGCCGAGCCCTCGAAGTCTCTCTGGCAGGGGCCTCCCTCTCCCAGCCTGGAGGTGGCAGCTGGGGTGGCCTGGCTGGTGGTTGTCTGGCTCCCAGGACCTTGGAGCGTTTTCACTCTGGTCACTGCTCTGTCCCCAAGCCTCCAGGCAGCTTCTGGGAGCATCCAGCCAGGTGCCCTGGGTGCCTGGAGAGGCGGGACATCATGGGGGAAGAGACTCATGTCCAAAATCCCTGCTTCCTACAGCTGTCCTTCTACCCGGTCACCCAGCTGGGAGGAGGCGAAATAGCTTTTTTTTTTTTTTTTTTTTGCTTTTTATGGCCAAACCCGAGGCATATGGAGATACCCAGGCTAGGGGTCAAATCAGAACTGCAGCTGCCGCTGGCCTACACCACAGCCACAGCAACACCAGATCTGAGCCACATCTGCTATCTGCACCACAGCACGTGGTGCTGATGGAGCCTTAACCCACGGGGCGAGGCCAGGGATGGAACCTGCATCCTCGTGGATGCTAGCCAATTCGTTTCCATTGAGCCACAGCGGGAACTCCAACATAGCTTTTAGAACTGGAAGAACGAACGGAGTTCCCGCTGAGGCACAACTCGATTGGCGGTGTCTCTGCAGCACCAGGATGCATGTTGGATCCCTGGCCTGGCACCTTGGGTTAAGAGATCCAGCACGGCTGCAGCTGGGGAGTAGGTCACAACTGTGGCTCAGATCTGGACCCTGGCCTGGGAACTCTATATGCAGTGGGGTGGCCAAAAACGGGAAAAAAAAAAAAAAGAGCCTGAAGACCTGAGGTGCTGCAGTCCTGGCTTTGGTATCACAGCCTGATGCAGGGATCAGCGGGGAGGACGGGACAGGCTAGTGAGAGAAGGTGAAAACTCCCCTCCTCACCCCGCAGCGCCCCCATCCCAATCCCTCACCCTCCCTATCTCCGGGGCAAGACCAGAGAGGCTGGTTGAGGTTGACCCTCTGCTTCCCGAGCCCCGCTTTCTGCAAGAAGACACCTAAGCAGAGGGAGAGAAGTGGCTGGCGATCCCCACAAGATGAGTTTGGGGTTCCAAAGCAGAGAACCCCTGCTCCTCCCCGGTCCCACCCAGGATGCCCACTCCCAGCAGCCTCTTGTGAGAGCAGGAGGCCGCAGGAGGTCATAGGGCATCAGAGCAGAGTGGGGGCCCAGAGAAGAGCAGCCCCGCCCTGTGCACTCAGGAAGGGTTTTGGGGTCAGGGCGCAAGTGAGGCCCTTGTCACAGAGGCAAAATGTGAGAAGGTGCCAAAATCTCAATGATCAACAGAAATAGTATTTTTTTTTTTTTCCGCTTGTTAGGGCCGCACCCATGGCATATGGAGGTTCCCAGGCTAGGGGTCCAATTGGAGCCATAGCTGCCGGCCACAGCCACAGCAACATCAGATCCGAGCCACGTCTGCAACCTACCCCACAGCCGACAGCAATGCCAGGTCCTTAGCCCACTGAGCGAGGCCAGGGATGGAACCCGCAACCTCATGGTTCCTAGTTGGATTCTTTGCCCCTGCACAACGACGGGAACTCCTGTTACCTATTTATTTTAAGAGCCTGCTTTATCATGTGATCCGCCAGAGTTCCTGAGGGGTGGGTGGACAGGGTTGTCAGTGGTGTGCAAGCAGATTGGGCTTCATGGGTTTTCCACGTAGTCACCGTCTCTCTCTCTCTCTCTCTTTTTTTTTTTTTTTTTCCTTTTTAGGGCTGCACCTGTAGTATATGGAGGTTCCCAGGCTAGGGATCAAATGGGAGCTACAGCTGCCAGCCTACACCCCAGCAATGCCAGATCCGAGCTAGAGTCTGTGATCTGCACCACAGCTTGTGGAAATGCTGGATCTGTAACCCACTGAGCAAGCCAGGGATGGAACCTGCATCCTCATGGATTCTAGTCGGGTTCTTAACCCAATCAGCCACAAGGAGAACCGCTAGTCAGGTCTTTGATGGTGGAGTTTGTAGAAACCTTTTCCACTCGGTTTAAAATGTGAGGGGTATGTGGTTAAGTGTATATGGGACACAGGATTGTCCCCTTTGCCTTAAGCTCCTCTGATATGACTCCTACACTGGGAGGGGAGCCGAGAGAGACAGAGACGCAAGGAGAAACCAGGAGGGTGCCCAGCAGGCAAGGGCTTTGTGTAAGCTCTGAAGTTTAGCACCAACTCCAAGGAGAGGAGGGCAGGGGATAAACAAAAGCATTAATGGCACCAATTTTTTTGTGTGTGTGTCTTTTGTTTTTTTAGGGCCGCACCCGAGGCATATGGAGGTTCCCAGGCTAGGGGTCGAATCGGAGCTATAGCCACCAGCCTACGCCAGAGCCGCCATGATCCAAGCCATGTCTATGACCTACACCACAGCACACGGCAACCCTGGATCCTTAACCCACTGATCGAGGCCAGGGATGGAACCCGCAAACTCATGGTTCCTAGTTGGATTCATTTCCGCTGCACCATGACAGGAACTCCGATGGGACCGATTTTTTAACTGAAGTGAGAAACCCTCAATTTGGCCAAATTCTGCCTAGATGGCATTTTTGGCCTCAGGAAGATGGAGTCTTGCAGTTCAAAATGCAAGTACTAGAGGATGTAAAAACGTCCAAGTTTCTGATGCTCCTTAAACACTGCCTCTGCCAGTCCCAGTCTATGAGCTCCGCACACAGTATCTCACTAAAAGCCCACAGCCCCTACGAGAAAGGGGCACTCACCATCTCCAAGGGAACACCTGAGACCAGAGAGGTTAAGACACTTTCTTAAGGTTGCACAGCCTAGAAGGGGTGAAGTCAGGGTTCAATGCCAAGACCGCACCTTTACCCTCTTCTCCCTGGGGCCTCAAGTGACATCTTTATTCACCAGAGTTGGTGACTATAAAATGCTTTCCTACTTCAGAAGCCTGGGCGGGGGACCCAGAGGTGCAGCCTTGTCTGGTGACAAAAACAAACAGGAGAACAGAAAGTTTAGTAATAACACGGAACAGAGGGAGAGAGTGGAACTGGATCATTACAAACCGCACCAAGGGCTCTAATGACATAGGACGGGGAAGGGGGTGCAGGGAGAGCCCAGTAGGGGTTCTGCTCCAAAGATGGGACCAGAGGCAGAGAACAAGGTGACAGGAGGCAGGAACCGAGGTGCCAGGGCAACAGAGACCCTGTCTACCCTGAGAAGGATGGTCAGCCCCTCTGCAGTCACAGGACACCAAGCTGTACACAGCCATCGGCTTCTGCTGCCTGGCTCTTATCCAGAGGGTCCAGATGCCAGGTGGTCCCGCCAGGACCACCTGGGTCTCCTGGACCATCCTGGGCCATGTGTCCTGCTGTCTGGCCTCACAGCACCTGAGCCCCTTTGGACAAACTTGCCCACTCTCTCCATGGGGCCTCCCCCAACCCCTGCTGCTCCTCCAAGCTGGGAGCCACCCCAGAAGTCATCAGCAAACTCCCAGTGAGGCAGAACCTGCCTGCCTGGATCTGTTCATCACCCAGTTCCCAGGCCCTCGCACCCCTAGATAGGCAGGCAGGACGAGGTGTCCGAGCCCGAGCGGCTGAAGGGCCTCACAGCAGCCGGGCACCTGCCACCCCCACGCACGAGGCCAATGGACCTCTGGCCCCGGGCAAGGCCACTCGGAACTGAACCAAGCTCGCGGCCATGGCAAGGGGCTCTCCAAGCCAAGGATGTGAATGCGTTAATTAATGAATTAGCCATTTAATTAACATAATTAGGCCTCATTATTTTCCTTGCATCTATCGTCAATTTTCGGGCAATTAAAGTGAACACTGGTGGAGAATGGAGGTTCAGAGTGGTCACTGCAGGCACAGGATGGAACCACCAGGCCTGGTGGTGACCCTCAGGCCACCAGCCCAGGCGAGAGGGAGGGGGCAAGGGAAAAGGAGACTTGTGTGCGTACAGATGCAGTGTCCCCGAGTGGGTTTTCAGATCACTCTCCCTTCATGTGTTGAGCTCCTACGATGTGCCAGGCTCCATGCCAGGACACGGTTGTGACCAGGATGGGCAGGGAAAGGGAGGGAAGTTGTTGGGGATTGTCGGGGTCGGCCTCCCAGTGAGCCTTTGAGGTCCACCACCTTTCCTTGACTGTGTGACCTAAGGCCAGTTCCTTAACCTCTCTGAGCTCTTTCCTACACGATGTGCATAAAGGTGGCATCTACCCCCATGGCATTATTGCGAGGCTCAGCAGAGATATGGCACACCAACCCTGGCCATCCAGCTGGCACCCAGCCAAGGTGGTCCTGGTGCCATTCTCTCCCTCTCTTCCTCCTTCCCTCAGTTTCCAGACACATGCCTCGTTCTTTCCACGCTGCGTGATTCCATGGCTGCTCGGAGTGTTGGTGAGTCTCTTGCCCCTCGAGTCCATCTCACCACACCTCCACTGGCAGGTTCTAGGATCAACACTATGTTGCCGATGAGGCAGCTGAGGCTGAGCAAAGCTACGTCTCCTGTCTAAGAGCACAGCTGGTGAGTGCGGAACAGGACTCAGAGCCAGCTCAGTCTGCCTCTGGAATGTGACAGGACCTCCTAGGACCAGCCCTGTTCTAGAGCAAGACTGGCAAAGCCATCTGCTCCGAGGATTTATATTCTAAGGAGGGAGACACCCATTAGATGAACCCCAAACAAATACAACCCACAATGCGAGGAGTCCTTAGGGCTCTGAAGACAAAGGAAGCAAACAATAACAATAGAGGGAAAAGGAGATAAAGGTGATTGGGTCAGAGCCTTAGGACCAGTATTCAGGGAACAAGCTAAGGAGTTGATTCTGAGGGAGGAGGCAAAGGCCCTGAGGCCACCCTCCGACTGCTAGACCCAAGAGCTGGGGTGGAGCAACAGGCTGGCTGGATCCTGAGAGGCTGGTAGGATGTGGCAGGAATTTGGATTTTGTTGGGATTGGAAGGTTTGAGCGGAGACGTGATGTGATGAAAGTGTAGAAAGAGACTCTAGCGAGGTGAGAGTGGAGACAGGGCCCAGCTCTGAGGCAAGGGTGTCTTGGGCCAGCGTTGGTTCTGGAGACACTGTGAAGGTGGTGTCCACGGGACTTGCTGGGGCGGGGGATGAGCCTCGGGAAGCATGCAGATGCCACTGTTTGAGACAGTGGCAGGGCACGTGGGCGTAGCAAGGTGAACCCCGACATCACTGCAGCTGTCACCTAGGCAGGTGGGCATCAGAAAGCTGGTGTCAAGAGAGCACCCGGAGGTCTTAGCCCCGAGCCGGGGCCCGGTCCCCCAGGAGCCGGAGAAGATGTGGCTCTGGGGCTCACCAGCACCAGAAAAGGAGCCAGGAGAGAATCCTGGAAAAGAACAGCCCATGAGAAGGAGAAAAATTAGGAGAGAGGCACCCCAGAAGCCAAGGGAAGAGAGGGCTTCGAGGAGGAAGGAGTAGCCGAGCACGTCAAACACAAGTGACCGCCGTGCTGGTCGCGTGTCACCCAGTTTCAGCGGAGAGCTGGACGCCTGTGTGCAAAGAGTGAAAACAACTCTCCCGGGCATTTTGCTTCAAGGAAGCACGGAAGCTGGTGTTGGCAGGAGAACAAGGGCCCCAGGGGGGCAGGTTTGTTTACGAGGCTGGAGGTGTCACCACATGTTTGGGGCTAACAGATGAGCCAACCCCGGGAAATAAGACCCAGGGTTTGGATGACATAAACTGTTGGATTTTTTTTTTTTCTAATTTGTGTTTTTAACACATCCCCTTTCATACCATTTTTTAAAACCTGCTTTCTACCCAACTAATCACTCCAACTTGGTGTGTTATCTGACTGAAGACACTTTTTTCTTTTCTTTTTTTTTTTTTGGTCCTTTTAGGGCCACACCCATGGCATGCGGAGGTTCCCAGGCTAGGGGTTGAATCAGAGCTGTAGCTGCCAGCCTGCGTGAGAGTCACAGCAACGCTGGATCTGAGCCATATCTGCAACCTACACCACAGCTCACTGCAACATCTGATCTTTAACCCATTGAGCGAGGCCAGGGATGGAACCTGAGTCCTCATGGATCCTGGTCAGATTTGTTTCTGCTGAGCCACGACAGGAATTCTGACACTTTTTACCCTTAGCCCAAGGGGCCTCCGCTTGTTCTGATGGTTTTCTTCAAAGTTCCCCCTGCATTTTCCAAGGAACAATACAAAACACAGGTCCAAACCCTTGCAAGTTCACGATCTTCTTTTTTGCATTTTGCCCTCGTAAGTTGTTATTTAGCACAAGTCTTGCTATTTCTAATGAGTGTGCCAACCTAGGGGCAGGAAATAGATCATGGATTTGAGACACAACATGAAGATCCCAGGCTGTAAAAATAGCCCATCAGCCACCCCAGCACAGAGTCAGACATCAGGCATCAGTCATGAAGGCAAAGAAACAAAATTACAAGAAGAAAATTCTGGAAATACAACCTCAGAGATTGTGTTTAAAAGGTAAGTCTAATTTAGGATTTCATGACATTCGTTGGTTTTCAGCAAGCTGAACTGTCTTCCTTATAAGGTTCCACATTCACACATGAGATTTTTTTAAGTAGAGGTGCTATAAAATATTATATAAGTTATAGGTTTACAATATCTGGATTCACAGTTTTAAAGGTTTGCTCCATTTGTAGTTATTGTAGGAGTTTCCTTGTGGCACAGCAGGTTAAGCCTCCAGCATTGTCACTGTAGTGGTTTGGGTTGAATCCCTGGCCTGGGAACTTCCACCTGCTGCGGGCATAGCCAAATATATATATAAAACAAAGCAAAATATTGACTATATAAAACAAAATATTGGCTCTATGTCTCATGTGATACAATATACCTTTGCAGCTTTTTTTTTTTTTTTTTTACAGCCACACCTGTGGCATATGGAATTTCTGAGACCAGGGGTCAAACTGGAGCTGCAGCTGAGGCCTGCACCGCAGCCACAGCGACACCAGAATGTGAACCCACTGAGCAAGGCCAGGGATGGAACCTGCATCCTCTCACAGCAATGATGTTGGGCCCTTAACCGGCTGAGTCACAGCAAGAATCCCTTTTAGCTTCTTTTTGTACCTCTTACTCCCCTACCCCTATCCCCTTACACTCTCCCCACTGGTAACACTAGTTCTCTATATCTGTGAGTTCTGCTTCTTTGTTATATTTGATAGTTTGTTGTATTTTTGAGATTCCACATATCAGTGATAGTGTACAGTATATGTCTTTTCTGTCTGACACTTCATTTAGCATAATGTCCCCCAACTACATCTACATTGCTGCAAATTTCCGCTCTTTTTTATGGCTGAGTAGTATTCCATCTTATGCATATGTGTGTGTGTGTATAGTATATTGTGTATATACAATATATATACCACATCTTCTTTATCTATTGATCTGTTGATGGAAACCTAAGTTACTTCCATGTCTCGAGTATTGTAAACAGTGCTGCTATGAACACTGGGGTGCATGTATCTTTTTGAATTCATGCTTTGGATTTGTTTTGTGTGTTTTGTTTTGTTGCTTTTCAGGGCCGCACCTGCTGCATATGGAGGTTCCCAGGCTAGAAGTCCAATCAGAGCTGTAGCCGCTGGCCACAGCCACAGCAACACAGGACCCGAGCTGCATTTGCGACCTACACCACAGGTCACGGCAACACCGGATCCTCAACCCACTGAGTAAGGCGAGGGATCGAACCTGCCACCTCATGGTTCCTAGTCAGATTCATTTCCATTGTGCCATGACGGGAACTCCACTTTTGTTTGTTTTTAAGGTAGCATTATTATTTTTTTTTCAGGACGCTTTCTTTTTCTTTTTTTTTTTTGTCTTTTTGCCTTTTCTAAGGCTGCTCCCGTGGCATATGGAGGTTCTCAGGCTAGGGGTCAAATGGGAGCTGTAGCCACCGGCCTATGCCAGAGCCACAGCAATGCGGGATCCAAGCCGAGTCTATGACCTACACCACAGCTCACAGCAATGCCAGATCCTTAACCCACTGAGCAAGGCCAGGGATCGAACCCACAACCTCACGGTTCCTACTCGGATTCGTTAACCACTGAGCCACGATGGGAACTCCACAGGACACTTTCTATTGCAGCATTAAAGCATATATGGAAAAATGCACAAATCTAGTGCTCAGCCCAAAGTGTTTGAACAGAGTCAACACAGCATGAAACCAGCATTCAGATGGGAACCTATCACAAAGCACCTCACTGCCCCTAGGAGGCTGGTCCACACCAAGGGGAGCTCCAACCCTGACTTCCAGCACCAGAGAACCTTCTGTAAATGAGCTCCTAGAGGCGGCGTCACTGGGCTCCAGCTGCTTCTGTCACATGTGAGATCCATTCCTAATGCTGCGTGGCCAGCAGATCATGCTGCAGTGTCCCCTGAGTGAATTCTCATTTATTTATTCATTCTATGAAAACAGGCATTCAGTCCAGCGTGGACCATAACCTGGAGAGCATCGCTACGGGCATTCTTGTACATGCCTCTTGGTGTGTGTGCTTTTTTTTTTTTTTCTTTTTTGTCTTTTCTAGGGCCGCACCCGTGGCATATGGAGGTTCCCAGGCTAGGGGTCAAATTGGAGCTGTAGCCACCGGCCTATGCCACACAGCCACAGCAATGCAGGATCCGAGCCACGTCTGCGACCTACACCACACCTCACGGCAATGCCGGATCCTTAACCCACTGAGCAAGGGCAGGGATCGAACCTGCAACCTCATGGTTCCTAGTCGGATTCATTAACCACTGAGCCACGACGGAACTCCAGGTGTGTGTGCTTTTAGGAACATACTCATACAGGAGTCAAGAGCCTCTGTACTGGGCAAGCACTAGATGTTGATATTCTCAAAACTCACACCCCAGAGGAGCATCTGGGGCCTGCCGGCCCATGGCTCAAGGTTTAGGATGTTTTGCTCCTCGTTTGGTTTTCTAATGTTGCTTATTTCTCTTGAAAGCAATAGCTTTCAGCTGAGGATGATTTTGCGCCTCCTCCCCCGGGGGACATTGGGTAACATCTGGAGATATTTTGGCTGTCACAACTGGGGTAGCTGGTGGCATCTCGTGGGTAGAGGTGGCTGCTAAACCTCCTTCGAGCCACAGGCCAGCATCCAGAACAAAGAACGGTCTACTCCAACTGTCGGTGGTGCTGAGGTTGGGAAACCCTGCTTTGAAGGCATAAGTGGCTCACGGTGCCTACCTAAGGATGGAGCCGTACAATGGTGTTGGCAATTTCAAATCCCAAACTGACCCCAGAAGTAGCTTTAAGGAGGCAGATGCATGGTTGCCCAAGAGTCATGCAGAGTACAGGAGGTTCTCCAAGGAAGAAGCAATCTGGACCAAGACAAATGAGGAGGGAGAGATGAGGTTCAAGGCTAAGTAGGAGCTTGTCTGGGTTCAAGGAGGGAAGGGTATTCTGGCAGAGGGAACAGCATGAGCTAAGTCACAAAGATATGGTGGGGTCTCAGAGGAGGGAAACCCATGTTCCCCGGGGGAACGGGGAAGCTCCTTGGGGAGGGGCAGCTTAAGATGGTCTTGGAGGATGCTCAGTCCCCCGGGGGGAGGACCAGCCAGCAAGGACTGGTGCCCACATGGGATTTCTCAAGTCCCAGGAACCTGGGAAGCTGGGGGCAGGGAGAGAGGATACCAGCCATGGCAGTTGGAGGGGACTTGGGATAAGGTAGCAGTGACTGAGTCCAAAAGGCAGCTGAGGTTGTAACCCAGAACATGTCAAAAAAATTCCCATCCTCCAAACCTGCTCCACGCTCTTCGTCCCGACCCAAACCTCCTGGAAATAAACTAAAGGCCCTTGATCTCTGTCCCTCATGTCACCATGTGTAATCCATCAGCATATTCCATAGCTTCCAAGGCCGCTGGACCTCCACTGCCACCAGCTCGTCCAAGCTACCATTCCCTGCTGCCTGGACTACGGGCCCAGCATCCCCAGTGGGGTCCCTGCCTCCACTTAGGCACCTTCCAAATTCTCCCTACATGGAAGCCGTCAGAGAGATCTTAGTAAAACATAAAATGAACAAGTCCCTTGGCTGCTGGAAACCCCGCTGCATTCTCCTGCCATAGTCCGGGCCGTGCCACTCTTTGTGGGTCTTGGCTCCAGTTCGGGCTCCTCTCCAGGAACCTCTGGGGCAGCAGGAGGCTTGGAGCCACGCCTGGATCCTGCTCTGTTCAGGCTTCCTGCAGCCCGGGGCCTCCTGGTTCACGTGCCATGGGTGGAACTTGCCCACCAGCCTCCTGGCCTGGGCCTGTCAACGCCTGCCTGAGCTGGGCCAGGGCACCCAGCCGGGCTGGGTCCCTCGGGCCTCTGCCTGGCACAGTTCACTGCTGAGTGAGCCCAGGGCTCCCCCGGGCAGGGGCAGGCCCCCTGGGCGTCGGGAGAGCTCGTTATCCCGTCAGCCCTGGAGCTGCACCTGCTCTCCCGGTCTCCTGTGATCTCAATTAATCCGTCCTGCCCTGATTAATTAGCAGGGTTAATTATGACGGCTGCTGCCGCTGAAGCTTGGGGAGGAAAGCCCAGCCAAGTGGCGGCATAGAGACCCAGCCTGGGGTGGGGTGGGGCGGGGCGCCTCGCTCTGCTCACTCCCCCAGGCTGCCTCTGCTGGGTGCCCACCCTTCCCAGGGCCAAGGTCAGCGACCTCAGGAAGCCACTGGGGCTGTGACTCCTGGAGAGCCAGGCCTACCAGGGCCAGGCATCACCCGAGACCGGGGAACAAGGCCCACGACTGTGGGTTTGGTTCCTCTGACCTGACCTATGCCACACCTAAGTTCTTGCCTCACCCATCGCCCTGACCACACACTCAAGGACCCTGGGGCTCCTTCCTGGCAGGAACCCCTTGGCCCACACTTGCCCTTTAAGGATGAGCCCACCACCCACTTCCCTATTAGCCTTTCTCCTCTAGACTCAAAGACCACTGTGCTAGGAGGCAGGCCTAGAAGGAAGTCAAGGTCAAGAGTGGGGTTGCAGCGGTCGGGGCCACGGCGGGGGCTGTTCCTGAGCCTGTCCTGCTCCCTGGACCCTCTTAATTGTCTCGTGGGCTCAGAGCCCCCCTCCTCCACGTTTCCCTCAAACCCAAACCCTTGGCTGAACACCGGAGCATCCGAAACCAGCTGGGGGTGGCGCGGGCCACTCTGGCCTCTGCCTGCCGCTGCGACCGCAGCCCCAGAGCCCAGAGCCTTCTCCATCCCGGCTCACCCCCACCTCCTCGTTCTGCTCCTCGCCCGCACCCCAGGCCTTCCTCATCAGCACAGGGTCCCCACCCAAGCTGGACCAGCACCCCCAAACTCCCGCACATGCCTCCTCCCAGCACCCATCCATTATTCTCCTCGCCAAAACGTGATCCATTATCACTGCCTGCGCCTGGCAAAATGTATCATTACCTGCACCCTCGGCACTTCCCAGATCAATCCACTTCTTAAATGTAGTAATAGAGAAGAGGATTAGGTACTAGAAAACTCATTATGAAAACGGCGTACTCAAATTCTTTAAAGGTGATATTTCATAAAATATACCCGGCCTGCCGCGTGCCTCAATCATTCTTTTTAATAGCTCCGTAGCAGCCAGAAAATAAAGTATTCATGAAGATTGAAGAAGATGATCCCATGAACTTCAATTTAATTGGTGCAAATTAAAACAATCCATCTTTCCGTGCTGTCCGTCTATCTCCCATCATCCCCACGCCGCACGTCCGGCACCCTGATTACAATTATCTTTTAATAGGAAAACTTGTCAGTTTTTGTGTGATTTACATAAGCTTGAGCAAACTTATGGGTATCAGATAGGGCCTTGGTGTGTGATTTCCTGTCCCCAGCTCCCTGGCTCTAGGGAAGGCCGGGTGGTGGCGGGGGAGGCGGGGTCCAGGCGGGTGGGGGGGGGTGGGGTTGGGGCATCCCAAGTTTGCAATACCCATGAGAGATGGAGCTGCAGCAGACACTTATGTGCAGCCGCTGGCCATGTCCTTCCTCCTGGACCAGGGCAGCTGGACCTGGTACCAGACAGGGCCCCTTCTCAGTGGCCATGGTCATGCAAGGCCACGAAGGCATCTTGACGTCCCATTTGAGGAGACCAGACTCTGATGAGCACAATCTGCTCTTTCCTCATCGTTCACGCCCCACCCCCCACCCACTCTCCATACTGCTGCCAGAGCCTACCTCCGAGAGCCAGTGGGGACAGACCAATGAGACTTTTCTAAGGGCAAGAAGCCAGGAGAGGAAGTCAACAGCGTGCCGATCACAGCAAGAGAGATTTGTCCAGGGAGAAAAGATGGGAGCTCGGGTCCTCCAAGGAGTATGTGGTGGGGAAGATGTGGATTTTAATTCAACAGAAACCAGCCTACGGAGACCCCAGCAAGGTGTAGCCACCAGTAAGCCAGTGCCATCTCAGACTGTATCAATAGAGATATGGTGGCTAGAACGAGGGAGGTGATCATTCCACCCACATCTGTGCCATTTAGATCACCTGTGACAGGTTCATTCTTTCACTCACTCATTCATTCGAATGGACAACTGTGGAGTTCCTGCCACGTGTCAGGTGTTGGAGATCAAGCAGTGAATGAGGCCACCCCACCTCCCAGCTTCACAGGCTTTGTAATCCAGCAACAAAGACAGACAAGAAAGCAAGAGGTGAGTATATAGACTGATCAAAGCCATAGCGGGGAAAATACATGAAGCCTGAGGAGGGGACCCTTGTCAAACCTGGGGCAGGGGGGATCATGGGGGAGTTCCCACTGTGGCTCAGTGGGTTAAGAACCTGATAAAGTGTCCATGAGGATGCAGGTTCTATCCCTGGCCTTCCTCAGTGGGTTAAGAATCTGGCCTTGCCACAAGCTGTGGCATAGGTTGTAGATGCGGCTCGGATCCTGAGCGGCTGTGGAAGTGGTGCAGGCGGGCAGCTGCAGCTCTGATTGGACCCCTGGCCTGGGAACTTGCATATGCCGCAGGTGCAGCTGTACAAAGAAAAAAAAAAAAAAAAGCTGGGGATCATGGCAAGGCTCCCAGAGATGCTGATGCCAGGTTTAAGAGTTTTTGTTTTTTTTTTGATCTTTTTGCCTTTTCTAGGGCTGCTCCCGCAGCATATGGAGGTTCCCGGGCTAGGGGTCCAATCGGAGCTGTAGCCACCAGCCTACGCCAGAGCCACAGCAACACAGGATCCGAGCCGCGTCTGTGACCTACACCACAGCTCACAGCAACACCGGATCCTTAACCCACTGAGCAAGGCCAGGGATCGAACCCGCAACCTCATGGTTCCTAGTCGGATTCTTTAACCACTGCGCCACTATGGGAACTCCCAGGCTTAAGACTTGAAGGCAGAAAGGAAGTCAGACGAAAATGGGGCCAAGGTGGGGGAATGTTCCAGAGAGCGGGACCATCGTGGGCAAAGCCTAAGGCAAGAAAACACGAGCTCTCAACGCACTAAAATGTGTGATAGAGCAGAGAGGGTGAGGCTGAGAGAACACAGCAGCAGAAAAGCCGGCCTAAGCTGTGACTCCTCTGCAAGCGTGGTCGGTTTCCTCTTACCCTTTTAAAAATGTTTAATGAAGGCTTCATTACACAGGTGCTATGTGAACACCCGCTCACCAAAAACAAAATTTTCAGCATCACAGATGAAATCTCCCCGGACCACCATCCCCCCTCCCCTCTGCCCCTCTCTGAGGGTAACACCAGTCTGGTATGTATCCTTCCAGATTTTTCTCTATGCCTCCACATGCAGAGGGCTCTGTGGAAATGCATAGATGCTTTTGGTTTTCTTATAACAGTGCTCACGCACTGTCACACTTTTCTGAAGCTCCTTCACCTCAGCCATGTATGCCACGGTTCTCATCACCCTCTCGAGGGGACGGCCCAGCAGACTTGGCAGGGAGTGAGCGCCCATCGTGAGTGTGCCCTGGACCATCTGGGCAGCAGCAGGATGCAGCAGGATGGTGTGTGGTGGGTGAGAGTGGGGGCTCTGCAGCCGGCTCAGGCTCTGCCACCTCCGCCAAGCCCCTTCCTGTCTCGCAGCCTCTGTTTCCTGTTCTTAGGATGGAAAGCAAAGGAGCCCGCCCGCTGAGATGCTACCAAATCCAAGTGAAGGCTCATCACGCTGTCAGCCCGGGCCTTGGCCCACAGAAGGGTCTCCGTACACGTGCCGACAATGACAGTGACCCCTGTGTCATCCAAGACCAGGCCTGAGGGTCCCCAATAGAACCTTCCTGTGACTCCAGCCGCCAGCCTGCTGGCGCCACATCCTGGGAGACAGACCCCTCCGTCACCCTGGAGCTCCCCACGGTCAGGATGAGGGGTGGGAGCAGCTGTTGTCAGCCTGATCCTGTGGCCCCTCCCCCTGTGGCTCCCGTCAGGCTCCATGTGTTGCTCCCCCAGCAGCCCTCGGCCAAAGGCTCCCACCCTTGGTACAATAAGTATCATTTGCTCAAGTAGCTAACCTCATCCTTGCCTGGGAGGGGAAGCTGTTTCTAAGAGGGGTCTGGAAATTGTCTTGTTAAGGAACAGTAAGAACCTTGGTGATTGCTTGAGCATTTTGTGGACCCCCGCTAGGATTACCTGCCCCCGCTAGGGATCACCTGCACCCCGGCTCATGGAATCTTCACGAAGCCCCCTCAGGCCACTCCATTCCGATTCTCACGAACATGTGAATTCGGAAAGTCCCTCGCGACCATCTCACACTTACTGTGAGCTAAGTATTACTATTATTAGTCAGGATTGGCTGGGCTGTGCTGCAATAACAAACCAACCCCCTCATCTCAGTGCTTATCACAGTAAGTGTATTTTCTCACGCACATGAAGCCCGGGGGGCGTCGCTGGCCTTCCTCTATCTTGTGGCCGTGCCACGTACAACAAGTGGCCTCTAAGGTCACCAGGGCAGGAAAGGAAAATGGTGATCCACACTCGAGGTCTTCGCTGCCTCAGGCGCAAAGTGACGGGTGCCACTCCCCTCCCCGTCTTTGGTCAGAACAGGTCACATGGTCCTCTCCCAACAGCAAGGGAGGCTGGGAAATGTGGGGGATCACACGCTTATCTGGAGCCTAGATATCCTGCCACTCCACATTTGTAAAAGAAGGGCAGTGAGGCACAGACAGGCGAGTAATTTGCTCAAAGTCACTCACCTCGTGAAGGCTAGAGGCATTTATTCACATGTGCGGACATGCGTGAAGGCTCACAGGTTCATTTACGCTCATTGACATGCGTAGCAATGACCATGTACGTGCAGGGATCATGGGCACCCTAGCGCCCTGAGTGGGGGCATGAAAACATAATGGGCCGGTCTCCGTCCTCTGTCCACCCTCCAGAATCCTGGGAGACCCTGTGGCTTCAGCCTGGGCAGAGTCCCAGGTGCCGTCACACCAATTCCATCCCACTCCCAAAACCCCTGCTCCCCCTTCCAGAATAAGAACTTTCTTCTGAATCTATGGCTTCCAGTGAGGCAGGATTCTAGGGCAAATTTGTTTCCAAAGTATAAAAATTATAATAAATGCACACAGTGAATATTCTCAGGTCCAAATGTTTACATACATCCCCCACACAAATACCCTTCAAGGACATAGGTGTGTATGTGTACAAAGGTGTATCTGTATCTATACGTCTGAATGTATTCATGGAAATGATGGCGTATGGAACCACTTATGCGACTACAGTGGTTGACATGAAAAGAAGTGGTGAACTACACGTTTGCAGTGACAAGATCATGAAAGGGAAGGAAGGACTGGAAGACTGCCACAGACTTGAAGAAACTAAGGAGACGTAACTAAGTGCAATGTGGCATCTTGGATTGGATCCTAGAACAGACAAAGGACATCCATGGGCAAACTGGACACTCCAAATAAAGTCTCCCATTAAGAGTACTTTAAGTTAAGAGTACTGCGCTACTATTTTTTCTCGGTTTTAATAAATGCACTGTGGTCAAGTAAGTGATTGAGAGTAGAGTACATTGATTTTTCTGGAGGGTGCACAGAAACTCTCTAATACCCTTGCAACTCTTCCGAAAGTTTTTTTTAATAGTGAGAAAAGAAAATGCCCCAAAGAGTCAAGTTGCCCCTAGATTTCAATACAGCTCTGCTGATAACTTGATATGTGACCTCAGGTGAGCTTCTCATCTTTTCTGAAGCTCAGGCCACAAACACCACCAGAAGTTCAATTAGATCATCCTCAAAGTTCCATTCAACTTTCTCATCATGCAATTCACTCTGGATTCAGAAACACACCCCTATCCAGAAAGTCACACACACGATCATACACAGCTACCATTCACCCCGTCTCACACAGAGGTGCACACACAGCTAAACAGTATGATCTGCTTTGGTTCATTCAGGAGGCAAATGCAACCACAGCTTTTTTATCCTTCCCATTAATAATTTGAGTTTCATGCCATTTGCAGCAACATGGATGCAACTACAGATTCTCATATTAAATGGATTCTGATGTTAAGTCAGAAAGAGAAAGATAAATACCATGCGATATCACTTACATGTGGAATCAAAAATATGGCACAAATGAATCTATCTACAAATCAGAAACAGACTCGCACCCACAGAGAACAGACTTGTAGTTGCCAAGGGGGATGGGGGAGGGACTGGGATGGCCTGGGAGTTTGGGGTTAGTAAATGCAAACTATTACACTTAAAATGGATAAGCAATGAGATCCTACTGTATAGCACAAGGAACCATATCCAATCTCTTGGGATATAACATGGAAGGTAATACAAGAAAAGCAATGTATATATATGTATGACTGAGTCACTTTGCTGTACAGCAGAAATTGGCCCAACATTGTAACTCAACTATACTTTAATTAAAAATTTAAAAAACTGAGTTTCTACATGCAGTATTAGTAAAATATTCAACATTTTCCTCCCAAAAGATTTTGTGCTACACACACATACACACACACACCACGAAGACCACTTTGGGGGAGGGGGAGGGAGTGGGATGGACTGGGAGCTTGGCATTAATAGATGCAGACTATTGCCTTTGGAATGGATTCGTAATGAGATCCTGCTATGTAGCACTGGAAACTATGTCTAGTTACTTATGATGGAACATGAAAATGTGAGAAAAAAGAATGTATACATGTATGTGTAATTGGGTCACCATGCTGTACAGTAGGCAAAAAAAGAAAGAAAGAAAGAAAGAGAGAAAGAGAGAAAGAAAGAAAGAAAGAAAGAGAGAGAGAGAGAAAGAGAGAAAGAAAGAAAGAAAGAAAGAAAGAAAGAAAGAAAGAAAGAAAGAAAGAAAGAAAGAAAGAAAGAAAGAAAGAAAGAAAGAAAGAGAAAGAAAGAAAGAAAAAGACCACTTTAGAATAGTCTAAGCAGAAAGGAATACAATTCTGTCTGCACCAACTGCAACTGCTTTTCTTGGCCACATGGTGCCGCTGTTGAAGACCAGAACTGCACAGCTTGGTAACACCAGCCTGGCTGCTTCAGTCTCTGACTAAGCTAAGTAGGTACCCAGGTAAGTTTTTTCCTTCTCGCACCCAGGCTCATCCACTCTCCCCCAAAGCATGACACCGTGTCATGCTGGCTGGGACCCGAGGAGCTTCTCATGCAGCTACAATCTGTGCCGATCAGCTCTCCCCCCAGGCTTCAGTGAGTCCTTTGTGCTGCTCTGGTGGCCGAGGGGAGTTCCTCCCTTTCCTCAGAGTCCCTGCATCTCAGGGGCCTTGTCGCCTTGCTCAGCTCTCTGGACCATCCTGAACTGTCTCCCCAGCTGAGGTTCTTGGGAAACAGAGGCTGGGATCCTGGTCCCTTCTCCTCTACACTGTCTTGGGCTCCTGCAGTGCTGGTGGGGCAGAGATGAGGATCTTGACGTAGATCCAGCATAGGAAGGCCTGATGTGCACGGAGCATCGAAGACAGATCAGGCCCCTTTCTAAGCCCTGGGAGACGCCTTGATCCTCTCAACACTCGACGAGGCAGGTAGGATTTTCCTCATCTTCCGTTTTCCCAGGAGGAAACTCTGAAAGATGCATTGACTTGCCCAAGATCATAGACTTTGAGTGAGTGGCAGAGTCGGGATTTGAATTCGGAGAGCCCCAGAGTCTGGGCTCTTTTCCACTACACTTGGGGCCTCCAGAAGCTCACCTCCTCTGCCCTAACCTGTCCTACAGTCGAGTAACTAAAAGGAGCCCCTCTCAGGCCTTCTTCCCAGGATGAAATAGATGATCAGCAGTTCCCACCTCTAGACCAAGGGGTAGGGGATGTTTTGTTTTTTTCTTTTTTCTTTTTTTGGCCACACCTGTGGCATCTAGAAGTTCCCGGCCAGGGGTCGAATCAGAGCTGCAGCTGCCAGCCTATGCCACAGCCACAATAACGCAGGATCTGAGCGGCATCTGCAACCTAAGTTGCAGCTCCCATCAATGCCAAATCCTTAACCCACTGAGTGAGGCCAGGGATTGAACCTGCATCCTCACGGAGACTATGTTGGGTCCTTAACCCACTAAGCCACAGCGGGAAATCCCTTTTTTATTTTTCTTTCTTTTTTTGGTGGGAAGGGAACATAATTTTTAAGCAGTCTCCTCAAGAGGCCCCCAGCTGGTTTCTGCCTTCACAAAAACCCTACCCACCTTCAGAAGGACCACAGTCCACACAGCCATCAACCCAGAGGCATATTCACTCGCATAGGGTGTAAGGATCCAGCTCGCTTTTTCGGGTCAGAGGGAAAATGAAGGAAGAGGAGAGAGAACACTTCTTCCCCAGGGCTCCCAGAAAGGAGAGGGGGAGGCAGTAGATGCTGTTGGCACCCCGCCCTGGGCCCCCTTCACTGGGCACTGCATCTCTCCCCCAGCTCCGGTGAATGTTGCTGCCCCCTTCTCTGAAGAACTGCCCTCAGCCAAGCTGCCCTCATCCTGAAGCTTATGCCCCTCACCCCAGGGGGGTGACTGGCTGACGCTGGAGTTTAAAAGACCAGGCCCCCTGGCCTCAAGGGAGAACATCTCAGTGGAAGGGTTTCCACTTCAGGAGGCACCATGGGATCAGGAGGAGGCTAGACTCCAGCTGGGACCACACGATGGCCCAGCTCCTTACCTCCCTGTCCTGCTTCCCCAGCTTCCCCTCTATTAAGCCCTCTCCCTCCGTAAACCATGGGGCCCTGCATCCCTGTTTGGACCTGGCTTCCATGGAACCCAGGCTAAAACAGCACGGATGCAGCGGAGAAGCTCGGTGGCGGAGTGGCTAGAGGGATGCTAGCAGACAGAGCTTCAGGATGGAATTCTTTTCTTTCTTTCTTTTGTTCTTCCTTTTTTTTGCTTGTTAGGACCACACCTGGGGCATATGAGGGTTCCCAGGCTAGGGGTTGAGTCGGAACCTCAGCTGCTGGCCTACCGCCACAGCCACATCAACGCCAGCAACACCGCATCTGCGACCTACACCGAAGCTTGCGGCCATGCCAGATCCTTAACTCACTGAGCAAGGCCGGGGATCGAACCCACATCCTCATGGATACTATTTGGGTTTGTTAGTGCTGAGCCACAACGGGGACTCCCAGGATGGGATTCTTGAGCTGCGTTACTCGCTGGCCAGCTGCCGATGAGAATCCTCCCTGGTGGTAAGTGGAGCAGTGACTGTCCCTCCTGCCTTGGCATGATGCTCTCAGTGCCTTCCACCTGAAGCGAGCCCCACCTGGGCAGGGGGTGGGACACAGATGCCCTGGCTTGTGTAAGAACTAGTGTTTGTGAAGTTTGGGGGGAAAGAGTCACAATTGGGATGATAGAACTGGGTGGCTCTTGCTACAGGGCGAAGTGCTCTAAGGAGAGAAAACCACCAGCCCAAAGGGACCCATCACTACAGTAGCAGACAAGGCTCAGGACCTGTCTCTCAATCAGGAGAGCAGTTGAACTTCAAGGTCAAATTTTCCTTTGTCAAAGGCCAGGCAGGCCTCGTAGGGAAGGAACGGGACCCAGCGACTTGGAACATGGGTATCAGGGTAGAAACCTACAAGGACCTTGAACTTTTGAGGGTCCCCTGAACTCTCTGGGTCTGCAGAAGAGGACCAGACCCTTCGTGAGGGGCCAGTGTGCCTGCCCACCCTTGCTTGAGGACGCTGCAGAAATCTCAAATGAGGCAAATGTCCTAGAAGACAGGCTGACCCTGCTTAAAACCTCACCCAGGGAGTTCCCATCGTGGCACAGTGGTTAACGAATCTGACTAGGAACCACGAGGTTGCGAGTTTGATCCCTGGCCTTGCTCAGTGGGTTAAGGACCTGGCGTTGCCATGGGCTGTGGTGTAGGTCGCAGATGTGGCTTGAATCCTGAGTTGCTGTGGCTGTGGTGTAGGCCAGCGGCTACAGCTCTGATTCGACCCTTAGCCTGGGAACCTCCATATGCCGTGGGAGTGGCCCTAGAAAAGACAAAAAAAAAAAACCCAAAAAAAACAACCTCACCCAGCCTGTCCTCCTGTCTCCCGTTCCTATTCGGGTCAAGAACTGGGACCCACGTGTGGGCCTCCTGAGCAGGGAGCCACAGTCCTGGCCAGGGTGCCCAGGCAGGAGTTGGGACGGAAGCTGGTGCTGCATCAAAGGGGTGGGGGTGAAGCTGTCCCCATGTGGCACCCACCTGTCATACTCCAGGAGAGCCCCAAGGGCTGTGGGGATGCTCTAGGGACCGTGGACAAAGTAGTAACTCTCGTTAAATAAAGATGCCAGCCCTTCCATGGCTGCCTGGAGGAGGGGTCAAAGGCTCAGAGAAGGGACCAAGCTCCCAGGAACCTGAGGGATCAGACCAAACCCTGGAGCTGATTCTGATTCTGTCCCTCAGAAGGGGTTTCCTGGCTGGTCCACTTCTCCAGGGGACAGGAATGAGCTGGTGGGGGAGTCAGCAACACCTTGAGAAGGTCACTCACTGGTGGCCTCCCTGCTCTCACAACCCAGGCAGGTTGGCTGAGATGCTCTTACAGAACCAGGCTCCCTGGGGGATGGCAAGACTTTTCACCAGCAAGCCAGGTGGCAGTGCTTGACTTCCAGGAGCAAGGTGGACGGGAATACGGTCATGGGCAGTAAAGTCGCAAAGAACGACAGAAGGTCCCAGCGTCCCTATAGTTGGGATAAGTGGACCATCTGCAGGGGTTCTCCCAGGGATGGGATAGAACCGGGTGTCCCTAGGGTGGAATGGATGGGCAGCCAACGGGGCTGTTCCTTATTCTCAATAATCAAAAAAGAACAAGAACAGGAAATCCGGATCCTTTGCCCAGACGCAGAACCTGAAGGAGAGGCGGGACCCCGGCAGGGAGGCTCCAGCACACCCCCCGCAAGTGTCTACCGCATTGATCCTCTAGCCCCTAACCCTTTCCCCCAAAGGGACCTACAAGTGGCTGTCAAGGAACTGGGGAAAGAGAAGTCCTCCAGGCTGGTGGATTTAGGGCACAAGGGGACAGGTGTACCCAGGACCCCAGTGAGCACAGTGCCCCTGTTAAAGTAAGGACACAAGGGGGCGGGGGAGATCTTAAACAGAATCCTGGAGAGGCCATGCCCAGTGGGACCCCCGGGTTTCCAGGCCACTCAAGGATCACTTTATCGGTTCTCAATGTATCAGGGAAAAAGACAAAAAAAAAAAAAATCCATTCCTAGGGAGTTCCTGTCGTGGTGCAGTGGTTAGCGAATCCGACTAGGAACCATGAGGTTGCGGGTTCGATCCCTGCTCTTGCTCAGTGGGTTAAGGATCCGGCGTTGCCGTGAGCTGTGGTGTAGGTTGCAGACGCGGCTCAGATCCCGCGTTGCTGTGGCTCTGGCGTAGGCCGGCGGCTACAGCTCCGATTCAACCCCTAGCCTGGGAACCTCCATGTGCTGTGCCCAAAGAAATAGCAAAAAGACAAAAAAAAAAAAAAAAAAAAGAAAAAAGAAAAAATCAATGTATCAGGGGAATAGACAGAAGCACCCCATGCCCACCCCCGGCCAAGATAAAAATCAAAACTGATTTTTCCCCGGGGAAAAAACACAGACCAGTGCCACTTCCAAATCTTAATAAAAATGTGGGGGACAGAGTCACCATCAGATTCCTATTTATATTGATAAAAATTCCTATTTCATTCACGGATCTGGGGAGAGGCTTGTAGATGGACCTAGGGGATAGAGCACCAAGTGTAAGGATCTCTGTGTCAAGGCCACCAGAGGACATCCATGGCGGGAAGGACACTGACCAGTGACACAGACAGAATGGTCCAGCCAGCAGATGTCAGCGAGTCTCCAGCTTCAGTCCCCCCGAACTTGTTCCCCTCACAGACTCATGAATGGAGGGACCGTAATGACAGGGATGGGGGTTCTGCCTGGATCCTGAAGCAGGGACTCCTCCTCCCAAGGCTGATCTAGCTGAATGCTAAAAGTCACACCTGCCAGCAGCAGAGATGGACACAGAGCCACCAACAGAGTGCTGTCCTTTGATGCGGCCAGTTGATTGAATCACACCATCCTGACAAGGGCAGCAAATCATCCCGACCAGGCTGACCTGCATCCTAGCACTGCTCTTCCAGGCCTCACAGAGCGCCTTGATCTGTGGTCCCGGGATTCTCAATAGCACAGCTTCAGCCCAAGAGGCCTCTTCATGGCAACGGAGGTGCACCTGACCTGGGGACCCACTGGTCCTGCCCAACACCATACCTTCCAGAAGCTGTGAGCCTGTGATAGCCATGGGACAGAGGGGCAGCCAACCAAGTGTTCTGAGGAATGGGCTGGAGCCCGGTGTCCCTAGGGATGGACAGGGGGGCCTAGCTGTGGCGCATCTTGGACAAGCCACCTGTGCGGTCCCTCAGGGTGCTGGAGACACCTTGAACCAGCAGGCATCATGTGGGGAAGTGTCCCCAGCAGGTAGAACACCTGGGTCTGGAAACCAAGGGGGGAGGCGGCTGGCTCACCATCGCTGCCAGTGGTCCCCTTGGCCTTCTGCCTCCACCACTTTGGGCTCCGCGGCTCTCGAGGTCTGAGTGAGTTCATTCATTGCATTGAGACTCTATTTTTCCATCTGCTTAATGGGTGTTAAAAAAACATCTTGCAGTGAAGATTGAGACACTGTTCGTCAAGCTCGTACCCAATGGCAACTGCTCTCAGGACCGACATTGGCGTCACTATTTAGGAAGGATGTCAAGGTCAAGACAGGGAGCACGGAGGTCTTCCAAGTTTTAGCCCCATTTCTGGTGTCTTCCTTACAGGATCTTTAGGAAGGACTTCTATCTGTCCTATCTTGACCTCCTCATGCTTCAGATAAAGCCGATTTTTACTCTCAAAGATAAGAAGATCTAGGAGTTCCCGTCGTGGCGCAGTGGTTAAAGAATCCGACTAGGAACCATGAGGTTGCAGGTTCGATCCCTGCCCTTGCTCAGTGGGTTAAGGATCCGGCATTGCCGTGAGCTGTGGTGTGGGTCACAGATGCAGCTCGGATCCTGCGTTGCTGTGGCTCTGGCGTAGGCTGGCAGCTACAGCTCTGATTAGACCCCTAGCCTGGGAACATCCATAGGCCACGGGAGCAGCTCAAGAAAAGGCAAAAAGACAAAAAAAAAAAAGACAAACGATGAGAAGATGTAATTCTTCTTCCCCAAAGCCCTCATTTGACTAGAAGATCACATGTAGGTTTCACCAACCCACCACATTCTCCTCGTCCCACCTGCCACCTCGGAGCAGAGCCCGAAGAAATCGGGGGCCCCAAAGCTACATCCCCTTCTTGGGAAAGTTGTTCCTTTTTCTATGCCTTCATTTTCGTAGCAGCGAAAGATTTCACTAGCACCGCCAAGAACTGATATTCAGAAATAAGTATGTAAATCCTTTGTAAATGTATGCTAATTACTTATTTTTAATTATAATGTAAATAAGTAATTACCGAATAATTTTAAAGTATTTACATGGGGGTGTGTGATTTAGACACTAACTTGTTATAAGATATAAAAACTATAAATTATACAGTAATTATGGCCCAATTTACATGCTAAGGCCAAACACAATTACGTCGCAAGAAAAATATAAACAATCAGGTAATTCTGCAGTAGTTACTGTGTAATAAGCAAGCTGTTTTCTTCCCCCAGTTGACAAAGTGCGTCTGTGTGCTCACCCTATGCTGCGGGGGGGAGGCCAAGCAGGAGGTGCATTCAGGAAGTTAAAATCACCTTCAAGAAAAAAAAAATTACAAAAAATGGAACCATCAGAAGTTACTGCGGAGTTCCCATTGTGGGTCAGCAGGGTAAGAACCCAACTAGTATTCATAAGGACGTGGGTTCAATCCCCGGCCTCACTCGGTGGGTTAAGAACCTGGTGTTGCCGCAAGCTGTGGCCTAGGTCGCAGATGCGGCTCAGATCTGGCACTGCCGGGGCTGTGGTGTAGGCCGGCAGCTGCAGCTCCAATTCGCCTCCTAGCCTGGGAACTTCCATATGCTGCAGGTGCAGCCCTAAAAAGACACACACCAAAAAGTTCCTGAGTCTCACCTGGGTGGACCACAGGATTTGGAGAAAGGCTAAGCCAGGAAACAGGGCTCCATGGCCCTGCCATTGTGTGCCCTTGCACGGAGTGGCCTCAGCTGTTCGGTCCTGCCTCGTCCACAATGGCCTTCCTGACAGACGCACTTCACTTCAGGCAACAGAGAGGTCCCCAGATTCCCACCCCTAGGCCTTCACACCCCTGTGCCCTCAGCCTTAATCTTCTTCCCGCACTTTCTTGCCTGGACCAGCCCTGTCTCACCCTTCCAGTCTCACCTATAATGCCTCTTCCTCCAGGAAGCCTTCCCTGACTACCTCAAGACTTGGTCAGGGGCCCCCTGGGCTCCGACATCGTCCCAGCCTCCCTTATAACAGCTTAGCACTGTTGCGAGGTGGCCTATTTGAGGGCAAAGTGGGTCTCCCCCACCAGACTGGGGGCCCCACGAAGTCAGAGACCCGGCCAGTCTTGTCTGTGGCTGGGTCCCCAGTTAGAGGCACCTGGGCTTGAGAACACCATGTCTGGTATCAGGGAGATCGGAGGTTGAGCCTAGTACAGACCCTCTCCAGAATCCTTCCTGAACTTTCTCAGAGGCCTGGACCTCGTCTTAGGGAGGGGAGCCGTAAGCTTGCCAGAGCCCTGGGTTCCAGGTCCTCAGGCTGCCCTTTGAAGGGGGTTCATTCTCCTCATTTTGCAGCTAAAGCAACCAAGGCCCAGAGGCCTGAGGAGGTCGAGATAGGACAGGGAGAAGTCCTTCCTAAGATCCTGTGAGGAAGACACCAGAAAAGGGGCTAAAACTTGCAAGAGCTCCCCACTCCATGTCTTGACCTTGACCTCCTTCCAAAATAGTGACTCCAATGTGGGTGAGGCTCAGAGAGGCCAAGTAACTAACAGAGACACAGAGCTGGGCTGTGAACCCAGGGCCCCCGGGTTCCAAGCCCCTCTCCCCCGCCTTGGCTCATGGACCCTGACTCCCCAGGACACCATCAGGCCCCAGAAGAGGGTTGGCAGGGGCAGGGGGGACAGGCAGAACCCCGTGCAAGGAGGGTGACCTGCAAAGGCAGCAGTCCCACGACCAGGGCAGCACCAGGAAAAGGAGGTGCCTCCTGCTGCCCCTGAGAAGTGGGGCGGGGTGAACACAGAACTACTGACCTGGGAGCCCCTACAATGGTGTCTTTTTATTTTACTTTTATTTTGTTTTATTGCATTTTAGAGCTTCACCAGTGGCATCTGGAACCCCTAGGGTTTCCTAGGGGTTGAATCGGAGCTACAGCTGCTGGCCTACGCCACAGCCACAACAATGCCAGATCTGAGCTGCATCCACAACCTACACCACAGCTCACAGCAGCATCAGATCCTTAACCCACTGGCAGGGCCCAGGATCAAACCTGTAACCTCATGGATACTAGTCGGGTTTGTTACTTCTGAGCCACAACAGGAACTCCCTGGAGGGCTTATTAAAATGAAAATTCCTGGGCCGCCCAGGAGGGACAGCTGACTCGGGAAGTGGAGCCCAGAGCATTCATTTCCAGCCCACGCCTGTGAGGCCCCCTGAATTCTGAGGGCCACTGCGGGAGGGAAAGGCCTGACCTGAACTTGAACCTCTCTCTGAACCCATCATGTCATCTGTGAAAGGGGCCAGTTGATTGTGCCAATGAAACGAGGCAGTGGGCAGGGAAGTGTCCCCAGAGCTGGGCAGGCGCAGGGGGGCTCATTGGACCAGCAGTGCCTCCATTCAACGCCTGCTGGTGCCAGGCCAGGCCCTCCCGCCGCTCAGCCCACTCCACCCCAAAACCAGAGAGATGGGCAAGCCCACGGGGTGGGTGCTCCCAGGGTGCTCCACCTGCTCCATAACCGGCCCAGCAACCATGATAGTGAACCCCGTGACCTCACCCCTGGGAAGTCAGCATCCCTGAGAGCATCCAGCCCCATCCCAGCCACCCCGGCCCCATCCACCAGCACTTGTCACGTGATTTAGAGCCAGGAGCTGGAGGAATCCATATATGGATTCAGGGCTCATCTTTTTCTCCGGCCTCTGATGTTCATTAAGCTTGGTCATTAGCAAGGATTTAGGGGCACCCTGGGGATGCAAGGCCCTGCTGACCAGGCCTGGACCCTCGGTTCTACAGGAGAGGAGTTCATCTCAGCCACCCCCCCTGCCTCCAAAGCAGCTGGCTGAGCACCAAAGAGTCACGCAGGAAGGACTTTCTTCTCTAATGATAATGAGCATAAGGGAGTTACCGCTGTGGCTCAGTGGGTTAAGACATAGTGTTCATGAGGATGTGGGTTCGATCCCTGGCCTCGCTCAGTGGGTTAAGGATCCGCCATGGCTGCAAGCTGTGGCATAGGTTGCAGATGCAGCTCCGATCCAGTGTCGCTGCGGCTATGGCGTAGCCCGCAGCTACAGCTCTGAATTGACCCCTGGCCTGAGAACTTCCATATGCCATATGGCCGTAAAAAAAAAAAAAAAAATGCAGCAAGCCACCATTTATAAGCAATTATGACCTGATGCTTGGGAAGGACTTGCTCTTACCAATCCTCACACAGAGACAGGCACAGAGAGGGTCAGGGATTTGCGAAGGTCACACAGCCTGAGCACATGGACTTAAATCCAGTCTCTCTGATTCTGGGGTCTTGCTGGTAACACCCAGTCCACTTCTCACTCCCCACATGAAAAAGGACTGGACCAGAGGCGGCCAACTCAGTCTGATGGGGCCAAAGCCAGGACCAGGAGGAAGGGGTTTCGGCACGGGCCAAATCCGCGGAGATGAAATCACCCTCATTCCAGCACTCCGACCCCTCGTGCAGCTACTTCACAGCCCAGGAAATTCCCCGGTCCCCTGGGTAATATTTTTTTACGGCCATTCCCGGGTGCTATTCATTTTATTACACTTTTGCCTGTTATTTTGTTGTTGGCGCATAAGCAATGTGGTCAATTCCGTTTTACGTGCCCTGGCGTTTCAGATTCATCGCCAGCCAGCGTGGCGCTGAGTGGTTACACGGTAAAGTGTTTGGCTAATAAAATGCATAAAGCAGAGATAGGAAAATCAATGCCTTTGTTAGAACATTTCACCATCTTTCACACGATCGGTCTGGGAGGGCTGCCCGCTGGAGCTGGCGCCAGAGGTACCCCACAGGGTGTCTGCCCCTGGGCCGGGTGCCAGCTGGCCCCGGGGAAGCTGTGTCCTTTGCCCTTTGTGCTCCTGGAGCCAGAGCCACTCAGAGACCCCTGGCGGATGCTCTTCCTGTGCCTGAATTGGAGATAGAGATGGGAAGAGACGGGTCATTCCGGGGTCTGGAGCGAGTCACGGTACCACTCTGACCCTCAGTTTTTTCATCCATGAAATGGAGATAATAACCGTTCCCCCCTCCCCCACCCTTCAGAGGCTTTTGTGAGGATACAGGAAAATCATGTATGTCACTCCCCTGGCACATGACACACACGAGCTGCTGTGCCCCACCTCAGGTTATAGCCCCCTGGTTACTGGGGTCCCCACCCTCCCCAGCCCCTGGGAGGAGGAAGGTCTTTCCCTGAACTGAGCCCTAAAATGAGACCTGTGCCCCAGGACCCTGGCACCTCCTCTCCTTAGACCTAAGGAGGCAGCTGCCCTCCTTGCCCTCTTATCCTTGACCGAACATCCCCCTCGATGCCCACGATCACTCCTGGCTGCGCACCCGAGGTCCACATTGAGCCCCTGCTCAAAGGCAAGCCTGGCCCAGGCGGGTGGCAGAGCCCAGTCCTAGCCCGGGGCACAGAGCCACATTGGCTGGAAAGACAGGCCATGGAGAATGTCACGTCCTTCCGAACCCCTCCCTGTCCCCCGTTCCCAAGCCTCAGACACGTGACCTTGCCTCTCCGAGCCCGTTTCCGTATCCCCAAAATGCAGATGATGATACCAGACCTTCCTCCTGGGTGCTGTGAGGGTTGAGTGACATGAGACAACCTATGTAAGACCAGGGGCCTCTTGTGTGGCCCCCGGAGGGCCTGGGAGTCATGAAGATACACACGCAGCCCTGGGAGGAAGGAGCACAGCTACGCGGCGATGCCACAGAGAGAGGAAGAGTCGGCCTGTTTCTGCTCCATCCCGCGGTGCCTTCACCTCCCCAGACTCAGTCTCCCCCCCTGTAAAGTGGGTGTAGAATGCTTCACCTCCCCTGGGCCACTGCGGGGGAGGGAGGCGGGTTAAATGATATACTCTACGGTAGGGCTCCCTTTGAGGCTCAGCGAGTTAAGAATCCAACAACAGTGTCCGTGAGGATGCAGGTTTGATCCCTGGCCTCGCTGAGTGGGTTAAGGATCAGTGTAGGCTGCAGATGTGGCTCGGAACCTGTGTTACTGTGGCTGTGGTGTAGGCCGGCAGCTGTAGCTCCGATGTGACCCCTAGCCTGGGAACATCCGTATGCCACGAGTGTGGCTAAAAAAAAATAAAATCAATCAATCAATCAATCAATCTCAGGAGGGGCCCGGCACAGAGAAAACTTCGAAGGCCTCTAGTGCTGGAATGAGGAGCTGAGCCCCAGCCTGGGAGAGGGATAGGGGGATTTTGGAGGAGCCTGGAGTCTGCAGGGGCAACATTCCCAGGCCTGGGCCATCCCCCTCTCCCCAGCACCCCTAGGCTAGAGGGGGTGGCAGAGAGCCCACGATAGGGACAAACAGGGTGTCACTTCCCAAGGCCCCATCCTTCCAGCTGTCCCCAGAGCCCCTCCTCCCTCGCCGTCCCCCACCCCAGGAAGAAGCACAAACAGAGAGCCTAATCCCCAGAGCCTCCCAGCACACCCAGGCCCAGCGCACGGCTTGGCAAATATTGGACTTTATTAATTTAATTTAATTAAACTTTATTAACCTTTATTAAAAAGAAACCCTCATTAAGATTCTCATTCCTGTCTCCGGCAAAGGCAGGGGCAGGGCCTGGTCTCCTCTCCAGGCTTGTTAAATGTCACCCAAAGAGAAGCAGTGGCCTCCGGGGCCACAGTCAAGGCCAGAGGCAGGGGCTGGTGATGGAAGGGCCCAGAGAAGGGTATGTGGGGGGCTGTTCAGGGCTACTGGCAGCTGAAATCCAGGCCCTGAGCGGCCAGTGTCAAAGGTCAGCCCAGACCCCAGGAGAGCCGGCCAGGAGGGAAAAAGAGTCTGAGGGTCTGGGGAGCCCTCGGAATCTGGCCCCCCAGATTCACACGCGGTAGTGTGAATTTTGGAAAATACAGGGAAGCACCAAAGAATAGAACATTCTCTATGAAGCCACATGGACTGCTGTCTCTTGGAGCTGGGCGACCTAAATATTTATCATCCAGTCGAGGACATTTTAAAGAGTGAGAGCCCTACTGATAACCGTGCCCACCGTGCCCGCACTGTGGCTACAAATGAGCCCTGTCGGGGGGTGGGGTGGGGGGTTGGGGGGGTGGGGAGGGATGGGGACAGAGCGCCTCTTCTGAGAGCTGGGAACCTGGGGCCAGTTTTCCTTCCCGTGGGAACAAACACATGTCCACACACATGGGAGCGAGGCCTCCGTTAGGGTCTGCTGGGGCCCCCACCCCCAACATTCCACCAGGGCCTGGCGCCTGGGCCAGTTGAGAGCTGGCAGTCACAGAGACCCTCCCTGGCTGGGCCCTGTCCTGAGCTTTGTCTACATTATTTCATCTTATCTCCCCAGTGGCCTGGAGGAGGTAACACTGTACCCACTGTCCAGAGGGGAAAACTGAGGCATGGGGGAGTGGAGGGCCCTGCCCAGGGCCACCAGGCTAAGGGGCAGAGCCAGGACAGAAACCTGAAGCCCTTGCATTCCCCCAGCTCCCTGAGCTCCATTCTGCAGGGGGAGCTGGGGAAAGTGGGGTTGCAGGCGGGCAGACCACCCACTCCCGGGGATCTGAGGAGCTGCTGCTAGGCAGGGGAGCCTCGGGCAGAGCCCAGGAGGGAAAGGAGGAGGTGCTGGGAAGCAGGCAGAGTGGCCAGCTCTGCCCACACCCCCTGGCTCTGGAGGGCCCGGCCCCGATGCTGCCCGCACACCCCTGCACGAGGGGCCCTCCATTCTGGACGCTGGCCGAGCCACCTCCTCAGTCAGCTGCCCATCAGAGGGGAAGGCCTGGAAAAGACAGAAAAACAGGCGGGCCATTCCAGCTGTTTCCAGAGGATGCTTTTCCCAATGCACCTGCTCAAGGAAACTATACTAAATACCCAGCAGGGCAGGGGGTAACGGCAGTGACGCTGGGGCAGGAGGGGCCTGGCTGCAGATCCTGACACACCACTTAGTGGTTTGGTGACTTGGAACAAGTTCATTGACTGTTTCAAGAAGCCTTAAAGGTGGGGCTTGGGACACCCTAGCCAACCTCACAGCCAGGGCCCTCAGGCTGGCAGGCTGGTGAGAGAGCCAAAATCAGTAAAATAATGACCCATAGACATGTTACTTGCAAACAGCGGTACATGCCACGAGGGGAGAGAAGAGGTAATAATTAGGAGTGGGGAGGTGGCACCGAGCAGGGCATGAAGGAGCGGGCAGGGCTGTGGAGGAGGGACGAGTCCGCCTGGGGAGGAGCCGAGGGACAGCTGCCGGGAGGGCCCAGGGCCAGAGCAAGCCAGACCTGCAGGCGGCATCGGCATCGTATGAACCCAGGGAAGGGCTGCGGGCCGGGGGGCTGTCTGGGGCTTGTGCTGCGAGGTTCGCTGTAGCCGCAGGGAGGAGGGCGGGCAGTGGGGCAGGAGGAAGGAGCCGAGGCCCTGCAGAAGGGCAGGACTGCCTGGGGCTTCGGCCAGGGTGGGGCAGAAGCAAAAGGACGCCCTCCGCCAGAGAGATGCTTTAGAGGAGGATCAGGATGTTTCTTCATTCATTCCCCACCTCACTCTGCCTCCCGCGGTTCGCTGCCAGCACTAGGACGGACTTCGAAACAAGACCAACGCGGTCCCAGCCCTCCAGGAACTCACAGTCCCGGGGGAGAAACAGTCCCGGATAAAGAAGTGAAAATAATCATTGATCGGGACGAATTGCAGGAAGGAAATAGGTGGGGTGATGCAGCAGAGGATGAGGAAGGGGGCGGGGAGGTCATGGCTCCTGCAAGGGAGAGACCGGAGGTTCTGGAAAGATCCTGCAAAGGCACCAGCGCAAAGGCCCACGGTGGATGCAGCGGGACCCCCCGCCCCCACCCCGCCCCAGAAGCCAGCACCCCTGGACCTCAGCTGTGCCAGGTCGTGACAGATGCTCCAGGGCTGTGGTCCTCGGAGTTAACCAGCCACGCAGGCCAGGCCCCCGGTTCTCGGCCAGTACTTAAACATAAAAACATTTAGGCATTTGGGGAGTTCCCCTTGTGGCGCAGTGGTTAAAACGAATCCGACTAGGAACCATGAGGTTGTGGGTTCAGTCCCTGGCCTTGCTCAGTGGGTTGAGGATCCGGCGTTGCCATGAAATGTGCTGTAGGTTGCAGACGTAGCTCGGATTCCGCGTTGCTGCGGCTGTGGTGTAGGCTGGCGGCTACAGCTCCAATTCAACTCCTCGCCTGGGAACCTCCATATGCTGTGGGAGTGGCCCTAGAAAAGGCAAAAAAAAAGACACGCACACAAAAAATCATTTAGGCATTTGGTTAACAGAGAGAAGAGGCAGAGCTGCCTGGCGGACGTGTTGGCTGGGGCTCCAGGGGGTTGGAGTCGGATTCCACAAACCGCTGACAGAGAAGAAGAAGCTAAGCTGGGTGGGGAAGAGGATGACCCCCAGGCCCACCCCACACTCACTCAGACATGTGCTCCTGTTTACAGCATATTCCAGCATCTTCCAGCACTGGGAGCTTCCGTCTTCCAGACAAGAGACCAAGGGCACCCCAGATCTGTCTCCAAGGTTCCGGGGGGCAGAGGTGCTCCTTTCCACTGTCTTGGACCAGCCCCTGTGGGGGCACAGACCCAAGCCCCTAGCACTGCTTTCCAGAGAAGGCAGGAGTCCCTGGCAGGGCCCAGCAAGGCCAGATGGAGGCCTCTCCGCCTGTCTTTCTTTCTGACTCTAAGCCTCAAGGACTGTCCCTCTGCCCTACTCCAAATCTCCCGGAGAGAACTAGAGAGGCCCAGGCAGAATTAGATGCTAAGGCCAGGAGCAGAGTCATCCACACCAAGCATGGCCAGCAGGATACACCTGGAGGGGACGGGACAAGGATGGTTTTCAAGGAGGGTCCCTCACTGGGTTCCTAAAGTTTAGCTATGAGCGCCCTGCCCCCAGGGGCGACAGGGACCTCGGAGTGGAATTTTACTAGAGCATCTCTGGTTCTAGGACACCTTCCCCCTTCTTCTCACCGGGTCACCTTGGGGACCCAAGGGCAGAGGGCAGTGGCTGACGAGGGGACAGTTTTCACTGTTGACTCTGAAAGGCCCTGCGTGCAAAGGTCAGGCCGCTCCCATCGGGCAGGGAACAGGAGGGCCTCACGCAGCAGCCTGCACACTCAGCCCACACGCAGAGGCCCCGTCACATGTGTGGATAAAGGCAGACACCTGGGCCACGTGTGCAGACGCGTGTGCCTACACCAGAGCACAGCCACGAACGCCCGGGCCCAGCACCCCGAGGGGACCCTATCTCCCTGCTGCTTCTCTCCCGGGAGGGAACCGTGCTCCAGGGCAGAGAGGCTCCTCCCTCCTCCAGCTCCTGCAGGAGTAGATGCAGCGTCAGGGCCGTGCCATCTCCCCGGCTCGGGCCTCTGTTTCCTCATCTGTCCATGGCACCGCAGGCTCCCAGCGCTGGGTCAGGGTGAGGACCACGAGGGAGCATCCTTGCCGTGCTCCCCTTTCCCGGCTGAGAATCAGACCTGGCTACATTTGTGGGGCGGGGGTTCTGGGCCAGACAGAGAGCAGGAGGTCGGCGTGGCTTCCTGCTGGGAGCCCCCCTAAGAGCCCAGCTTTCAGAGGGCCCGGCTCCAGAATCTCCTCACAAGTCTGGCTGCAATCTAAAATAGGTCATTGGCGTAATCCCGGCCAAAGTGGCCTCTCGCAGATCAGCCAGGCCGCGCTCCCCGGGCCTAATTATCCCATATTTGGTCAATAAGCCATTAACACAGCGCCTCGGATGTTAATAACCGTTTCATGAAAAAGTCGGCGTAATTTATGAGATCAACACTGGTTAGGAAAATTAATAAATATTTCATTCGGCGAGATTTATCCCGGCGTGCTCCCGACAGGTGGACCCAAGGCCCGCGGGCGGCCCCAGGGAGCCAGCAGTCGGGGGAGAGGAAGGCCCGGCTCTCACTTGGGCCAATAAACATTTACCTCAAATTCTATCGCCATAAATCCACAGGCTGGATGAGGGAGTCCAGTAAAACCTGACTTAACATTATGTTCTGGCCATTAACAATATTTATATAGATGTCACTTCAGGGAGGCTTGGAGTCACCAGGCAGGGCCCAGCGGCCACAGCGGGAGCCAGCTCAGGATCCTCTGGGCAGGTGTGTGCCCAGGGAAGCCTGGGGCAGTGGGAAGAGCCCCACATTGGCTCTTGGGTGCCTCTGGGGTTGCCAACCGCCAGCCCTGTGACCCAGGGTAAGCGTCTCCATCTTTCAGAGCCTCAGTTTCCCCATCTGTAAAGTGGGAATGTTAACGAAAGCCATTTTGCAGGCTGCCGAGGGGACTGAGTCACATCACGCAAAGCCCCTGGAAGTGGACACTGCTCCAGCAGGCATCACTAGTGGTGGCACGCAAGGGACCAGGCCCTCCGCTCTGATAGAAGCTCTGTTGGGCGCACGTGGCCTTTTTCACTGAGAGCCTTATGTCTCCCAGATGCTATAATCCTTCAGGGTGAGCATGCTTGATGGCCCCACTTTCCAAAAGAGGAAACTGAGGCTCAGAAAGGCAAAGGGACTTGTCCCAGGGTGGCCAGCAGGAAGTGTTGGAGTTGGGCTCAAATCTGGGTCTGTGACTCCCAGCTCCCCCCGCCCCCCAACCTCGCACCATGCTGTCCCCCAGCCCAGGAGAGCCCTGGCCCGCCCAGGTGCCAACCTGGCCCTCAGTGAGCAGCCCAGCAAATGCTCCCCTGCGCCTCTCTGCCCTCCCGGCAGCCAGCCCAAAGTCCTGGCCAAACAGACCGGGCCCCTGGCCGATGGATGCCAGAGCCTGTTGTGGTTAAAGAACTTTCCAGGAGAACCAATTAGTTTTCCATGGGGAACTTTCCACCAGCATTGATTTTCACTCCCTTCGCCTGGGGTAGATTTGATTTGCGAGGAGAAGCCCTTCCAGGAGGCAGAAGCAATTGTGTGAAATAAAAGCTCCAATTGTGACAGGCTCATCAGCTGCAGAGGCCAGAGCTGGGGCCCCGGGGGGCTGAGCAGCCGGGGTGGGGGGACCGGGCTGGGCGATCCCTCAGGACTTTGGCAGAGAATCACCCTTCTCCAGGCAGCAGTGCCAAGACAAAGGCCAGCTCTTCTCTGGCTCCCCCTGCAGGCAGACAGGCTGCTGGATTTGCCCCTTCCCTGCAAGGCTTCCTTAAGCCGGAGCTCCAGTTGAGGCCCAGGAAACAGAGATCCAGGACAAGACCGGACCCTCCGTCCATCCGCATCCTGATGCCCACCCATTTGTCTTCACTGAGCTCCCGCCCTCACCGCACACTGTTCTTTTAACAAGCCTAGGAAGCCAGGGGAAGAGAGCCTGGCTCCTAGACAACGTATCGTACATGTCGGCGGAGATATTCTATCCCATTTTACAGGCAAAGACACTGAGGCTCACAAGGGTTGGATGGCTGTCCTAAAAAGAGGCAGAGCCAGAACACAATGCCAGCTATGACTCCACGTCCCCCTTGTCCTTTGGCTGCTCGTCCATCCGGGTCACAAGTGGGAGGCTGCAAAGGGCTGGATGGGAAAACAGGAGCTGCCCAGGGTCCCACGCTCAGCGGCCTCTGAACTCAGGGTGGTGCGGGAGGGGAGAGAAATGGAAGACCCAGCCCTGCTGCCTTCGCAGGACCATGCCCCGCTTCGTTTATTCATTCAACAAACACGTAAGGAGCTTCTGCTCCGAAAATAACGAGCCAGAACACTCCCCGTCACTGGGGACATAGCAGTGAACAAACTCAACACTTCAACAGAGGAGACAGACGTGATACTGAGCAAATAAAACAGTGTGTCATGTGCCAGATGGTGAAAGGGTGGTAACAGGGTAGGGGGGAGCCGTGGGCTTTGGGAGGGGGTGCAGGGTTCACCGGGGAGTCAAGATGGAGCAGAAGGGGATGGAGGTGAGCCTGCAGGTATGTGGGGAAGGGAGCTCCAGGCAGAGGGAACAGCAAGTCAAAGGCACGGAGGCTCACGTGCTGGGAGGACGGGGAGGCCTGAGGGGGCCCAGCCTGAATCAAAGGCTGTGGCTTTTCCCTCAGGTGACAGGGAGGGGGAAGGGGGGGGCGCAGGAGCTGGCTCAGGTTGTACAGGGCACTCTGGCTGCTGCGTGGAGAGTGAAAGGGGATGTATTCAAGAGGCTTTGGCAATGATCCAGGCAGTGGCCCCTGTCATTTGGCCCGGGGTGGAAGCAGAGGGGGAGTGAGAAGCGGTTTACTGTGACATATTCCTGGTGGCTTGGATGTGGCAGGTGAGAAAAAGCTGAGTCCAGGACGAAGGTCAGGGCCTGACTGACTGTGGCCTGAGCCCCTGCTAAGTGGGAGCCAGACTGGAAATAAACAGCCACTGAAACACAAGGGAGAGGGGCCAGCAAGGGGACGGAGGGGCAGGTGGCTCTGTGGGGCAGCAGGGGAAGCATCTCAATGGAGAAGGTGACAGTGCAGCAGGAGGGAGGGTGGCAGCCAGCAGAGGCTGAGGGAGGAGCCGCCCTGGCTCCTGGACAGGAAGGAGGCCATGTCCGGGGCGAGGGCAGGGGAGAGAGGCCAGCGAGGAGCAAGCCAGGCCAGGCAGGCCCGTGGGTCTGGGACATTCAGAGACCAGGGAGTGGGCACAGCTCCGATACCCCGGTACCCATGCAAGTGGGCCCTGTGTCGAGTTCCTCACGCACGACGCCACCTCACAAAGGAAGCGCTGTCACTGTCCCCGACGGGGATGGGGACACAGGGGCCCAGAGAGGCCAGGTGGCCTGCCCAGGACATGCCACGTATAGAGGGGCTCAGATGTGTTTCAAACCAAAGCTCTGGGCCACCTCACCTCCTGGGATGCTGGGGGCTGCAAAGGGGAGACCCCTAGACGCCGGGCAGGTGGGGAAATGCCCCTACATAAAGAGAGGTGCGCAGGGCCCCCCATGGCTGCAGCCATCACAATGCAGGCCAGTGCTTTGGTGTTTTAGGGGGATCGGGCTGTGCCTGATTCAAGCTGGGGCAGCAGTGGGGGCACCGGGGTCTCTCAGCACAGGCAGGACCTCCAAGGCCATCCAGAAGTGCCCAGGGGCTCTGCAGGGACCTGGCGGGAGGCAGAGGAGAAAGCAGGAGTTGGGAGAGACACGGGGTACCCAGGGGGCCCCCCAGCGAGGCGGGCACCTGGGTGGGGAACGGCCCGGGGGTCAGACAAGGCCAGTCCTCCTCCCTCCCCTGGGACCCGGCTGAGCTCTACCTGCATCCCCTCCTTGTCCTACCCCCCAGTTCTGAGACTGGAGAGGAAACTCGCCTCCCTCCACGAGCAGGTCAGGCACAGAAGGACCTGTCTGAGCCTCACACAGAATCATCTCTTACTGAGCAGGGGCCCTGCTCGCCCTCAGCCTGGCTCTGCCCAGGGCCCGCTGGGCTGTCACAAGCCCTCCTCCAGGATTTGATGCCCGCTGGTGAGTGAGGACCTGGGGCGGCCCTTTGGGAGACGCAAACATGAAGGGCAGCCTTGGCTGTGCGGCCTTGGGCCGGTGACTCTCCCTCTCTGAGCCTCAGTTTTTTTCTCTGTGAAATAGACTCTCAATTGTTCAACTGTTTTTACAAAGTTCCTACAATGGGCCAGTAATGAGTAACTGATGACTGTGTTAGATCACCACCTGGGAGCCCAAAGGGAAGGAGAGCAGGATGAGGGAGGTGGGGGACAGGTTACAGGATTAAATATGGTGTCAGGGTGGGCCCCCCCGCCCCGCCCCCCCGGCAAAGAGGGCAGATTTCGACAAAAGACATGAAGGAGGTGAGGGAGGGAGGTGCAGGTACCCAGGGAAAATCAGTCCCAACTGAGGGAAAGGCAGGTGCAAAGGCCCTGAGGCAGGTCTGTGCCCAGCAGGTGTTCAAAGAGCAGGAGGAAGGCCCTGGGGCTGGAGCTTCCCTGGAGGAAGTGGGAACAGAGAAGCGTTAGGGGGTAGAGTGGGTCAGGCATTTAGGGCAAGTCAGCACATAGCAAGGGCTCAGTTAATAGGAGTTAAGATTATTGCTGCTTCTAATTAGACGACTCCTAATCCTTCCAGCGGAGTGGGGGTGACTTAGGGTCTCACCTCTGCAGGCAGGAGCTGGATTTCAGTGATCCAGCCCTTTTACCCCTGGACTGGGGGCTGCTCCCTCTCTCAGCCTCTCTAGAATTTTCCAAGGCCTCAGTGGGCCTTGGGAAGTTTGGGGGGTGAGGGGGTGGGGCCACCATCACAATGGCATTAAATCAGACCCTGGCTCCTGGAAGAAATCGCACCAAGAAGTTGTTAATACCTTTATTATGGGCTGAAATGTATTCACGATATTAAAAGACATCCCATTTCTGCCCCCCGTGTCACATCTGAGATGTAGCATAGATAAATGATATATCACCGCACGAGATCTACCGAAACCATTAGTAACCATGACATTTTGACGTCAGATTTTAAAAAATTCCTAAGTAATCTTTTTGATTTATGAAATGCTGTCTGGGTTCATCGAGAGAGATCTCAGATTTATCACCGCCTGGTTAGAATTATTAATGATTTTCAATTTGTAAATCTGAAGTCGAGAAAGTCTGTGGGCTCTGGGTGAAAACACCCGCCGACGAAGGCCCGGACTCCTCTCACCAGAGTTCAGCCCACAGAGAGATGGGCTTCTCTTCCAGCATTCTGTACACCTGACTTTGTCTCCCAGAAACCCCTTCTGCCTGCAGCATGCAAGATTGTGGAGGGATCAGCAGCAGGACCTGCTCTAGGCACAACAGCTGTCCCATTTCAAAGAGCAGATGTGGGAGTTCCCGTCGTGGCACAGCGGAAATGAAACCGACTAGGAACCATGAGGTTGCAGGTTCAACCCCTGGCCTCGCTGAGCGGGTGAAGGATCTGGCATTGCCATGAGCTGTGGTGTAGGTCACAGACACGGCTTGGATCTGGCATTGCTGTGGCTGTGGTGTAGGCTGGCAGCTGCAGCTCTGATTAGACCGCTAGCCTGGGAACTTCCATATGATGCAGGTGTGGCCCTAAAAAAGGAAAAAAAAAAAAAAGAAAAAGCAAAGAGCAGATGTCCACTCCCCTCCCCGCTGTACACCCAGAGACCTGGAAAACTGCTCCAGCCTATTCGGGCAGAGGTGGACCTAGCCTGGGGCAACACACAGACCCTGCCGTCCTTGGGTCTAGCTCAGGCCTCAGCTCAGCTGCAGGCCCCTCACACACTGAGAAGCCTGGACCAGCCCTTCCTGGCCCAAGGCAGAGCCCCCACACTGCCAGGACTGTCCCCGGATGAGAGGCCGCCTTTCCCGTCAGTCTCTTCACCCCATCAAGGCTTCCATCTACCCTCCCCCCGCCCCCGTCTCAGAAGCTACCCCGACTGGGCTGGAAACAGTGAGCAGCACTGTTGGACCCCTGGACCTGGGGCCTGGTCCCCCTGGGTTCCCACCTGGACTGGAGTCAGGCCCATCCCTCCAGCCCGTGCCCCAGGCCATGCTGGACACAGTCCAGTGCCCACGGCTCTCACCTGGGCTGAGTGTGAGATCACCAGGGGAGTTTTACAAACACCAATGCCCCTCAGACCAGCTGAATCAGAACTGCCAGGAGGTGGAGGTTCCCACTGTAGCTCAGTGGGTTAAGAACCCGACTAGTATCCATGAGGATGTGGGTTCCATCCCTGGCCTTGCTCAATGGGTTAAGGATCCGGCAATGCTGTGGCTGTGGTGTAGGCTGGTAGCTGCAGCTCCGACTCGACCCCTAGCCCGGAACTTCCACATGCCATGGCTGTGGCCTTTAAAAAATAAAAGACCTGCCAGAAGGTTCCAATGTGCAGCTGAGGCTGAGAACCCAGCCCCCACATCACCACCACCACCCTCCTTCCCTCCCTCCCGGCCACCACTGCCTAATTCAGACCTCACTATTTCTCTCTGGAGCCAAGGAGGTCTCCCAGCCTCTGCTCTCACCTCCTCGTGATAGAGAAGTTTTGGAGGTGACCAGGCCAGTATTGGGAGCTGAGACAGTTAAGGGCTAGGGACTGAATAAAGGTTGACATAGGCGCTGAAATATTACCTTGTGGTGGGGGAGCTAGAACAAAGAGTCAGATCAAAAAACATCCATGATGATGGTGGCCACGACAATTGCAGTGGTGGTGGTGGTGGTGGTGATAATGGTAGTGATGATGGTGATGTGATTGTGGTGGTGATGATGGCAGTATGATTGTGGTGGTGGTGGTGATAATGGTAGTGAGGATGACTGTGATGGTGGTGATTGTGGAGGTGGTGACGATGATGGTGAGGATGATTGCGGTGGTGATGGTGATGATGGTGGTGGTGATGGTGATGATGGTGGTGGTGATGGTGATGATGGTGGTGGTGACTGTGGAGGTGGTGATGATGATGGTGAGGATGATTGCGGTGGTGATGGTGATGATGGTAGTGATGATGGTGATGGTGATGATGGTGGTGGTGATGGTGATGATGGTGGTGGTGATGGTGATGATGGTGGTGGTGATGGTGATGATGGTGGTGGTGATGGTGATGATGGTGGTGGTGACTGTGGAGGTGGTGATGATGATGGTGAGGATGATTGCGGTGGTGATGGTGATGATGGTGATGGTGACTATGATTGTGGTGGTGTTGTTGGTTGTGGTGATGATGGTGGTGGTGGTGATGTGGTGGTGGTGATAATGATTGTGATGGTGGTGACTGTGGAGGTGGTGACGATGATGGTGAGGATGATGGTGATGGTGATGGTGATGATGGTGGTGGTGACTGTGGAGGTGGTGATGGTGATTATGATTGTGGTGGTGGTGTTGGTTGTGGTGATGATGGTGGTGGTGACTGTGGAGGTGGTGATGGTGATGGTGAGGATGATGGTGGTGGTGATGGTGATGATGGTAGTGGTGACTGTGGAGGTGGTGATGGTGATTATGATTGTGGTGGTGGTGTTGGTTGTGGTGATGATGGTGGTGGTGGTGATGGTGGTGGCGGTGGTGGGGTGATGTTAGTGGTGGTGGTGATGGTGATGGTGATGGTGGTGATGGTGATGGTGGTGGTGGTGATGGTGATGGTGGTGACTGTGGAGGTGGTGATGGTGATTATGATTGTGGTGGTGGTGTTGGTTGTGGTGATGATGGTGGTGGTGGTGATAATGGTAGTTATGATGATTGTGGTGGTGGTGATTGCGGTGGTGATGATGATGGTGATGGTGATTGTGGTGGTGCTGGTAGTGGTGGTGATGGTGGTTACAGGACAACCTGCTTGAAAATTTACCCAAGTCAATGACCCACAAAAGGTAAAATTGTCCCCTCTTCATGGAAACCCGAAGTTTGGTTTCTGAGTACAGATCTACCTCCTGGGGACATTAACGCCTTGGCATTTTGGGAAGCACCCTGATTGCCCATCTCCTCCCCAGGTCTGTGTTGGGGCATTAGGTCAAACAAGGAATAAAGCTGGGACTCCCCAAGTGGAGGGGAGGGAGAGGTTGGGGCTCAGCTCAAGTCTGAGTGGAGCCTGAGGGAGGGGAAAGCTCTGTGGAGTCGGGAACTGTTCCCAGGACATCCTGAGGATGTCTGTGATGCTGCGACCTTGAGGCGTGACCTTGAGAGCCACAGGGAGGGCCCCTGCCATGGGCTCTGCTGTCAGGGGCCAAGCTGCCCTGGCGGGAGGCATGTCAAGGACCTCTGGTACAACAGGTGATCCGATGACAGAGCAGCAGGCTTAAGGCCATGCCATGCCATGCTACACAGCAGCGTCACGGTGTCCCCTGGCCAGAGAACCAGGATGTCCTGTGTCCAAACCCCCACCCACGTGGGACTCTGGGGAGGAAGATCAAGGTGCTGAATGACTGGGCGTTGATGTCCAGGCACCAGAGCGAGCTTCCATTTAATTTAGAAAAGTCGAGAAAAAGGACAGTTCTCACTGCCCCGGGTCACAAGGTACACTATTTCGGTCAGAAAGCGCCCACCTTTCCTGAGCGGCAACTGTGCATCAGGCCTCGTACCATCTTCCTGGAGACCCACGGGCACCTGTAGGAGGAGGGTGTTATGATGAGCCCACATCACAGACGAGAAAACCAAGGCCTGGGGGGTGGACCGGCCCGCCCAGGACCTCGCTGGGATTCCACTGGGCGCCCAGGCCCAAACCCCCACCCATTTTGCTCAAAGGCCTCTGAGTACCCCGGCTTCATCCTACTGAGGTCCCTGGACCCTGCTGAGGGTCGCTTGAGACCCCCCACCATGGGTCTCAGACCGTATTTGTTTCCTGGCCAGGAAGGACCACCCACTGGCTGGCTTCAAACAGCCGACATTCGTTCTCTCAGTTCTGGAACCTGCAAGTCAGAATCAAGGGTCGGCGGGACGGGCGCTCCCTGGAGGATCTGAGGGAGAATCGCAAAGACCGTTCCCCAGGATGGGCACACGCACAGGTTCTGGGGGCACCTAGTTCCATCCACAACACAGGCCTCAGATCGTCCGTCTGTTCCACGAGAGCGTCGGCAACACCAGGGCAGGGGCTGGGGTGTATTTTGCCCTCAGCTGCGTCCTCGGCGCCTAGAATGAGCACCTGGCACACAGGTGCTCAGCAAATATTATCGGGGAAGCAAACAGATCTCAAGGAACCTTCCTACCCTCAGGATGGGGGCACGCCCGCAACACTCTTTTCCATGCCTATCCGTAGACATGTGGGTGACACAGAGCCACACGCAGATAAATACCCCGCCACACACAAGCCACCCCCTGGCACTCAGGCCATCGCAAGACAGAGTAACAGCCCCAAGTGACACCTGCTCGGGAACACACACAAGTCATGGTCCCCACTCTGTGGGCTCAGTAGAGACCTCCAGAGGCTCCTGCTCAGAGTGGCGGGGGCCAGGGAGTGTCAGAGCATCAGACAACGGCTCTGCTTTTGCGACGCACCAGGGGCTGAGAGGTGACATTCTGGGAGTCCTGCTTTTATCTTGTATTCATCGCCGAAGGCTTCAAAACTCTAATTTTGTTATAATGTGCGAGTTAAGCAGGTGCCAGTGGGCCAGGTGGCAGGGGTGGGGGTGGGGAGGTAAAGCCTGAGAGGAGGGGAGAGGGTGGCAGGAGCCAGGGTGGCACCCAAGGACTCTGAACAGCCCCTGGCTCATCAGTCCATGTGGACACGAGGCGGAATGAAACTGCTCCTGGGCCTATGTACACTTCCCCAAGGAGATGCCTGGATTGGGTGCCCTGGCCATTCAGAACCAGGAGCGCTGATGGATGAGCACCTACTGTATGCAAGATCCTCGGTTCGGCAGTGCATCCAGTCCTCACACAGCCCTGTGAGGGGCGATCCCCACTTTACAGACGGGGAGGCCGAGGCTGGGAGAGAAAGGTGCCCAGGTAACTGTGTGGTGCTGGCCTCCTCCCATGGGTCCCATGGCCCCTGCCTGGCTTGGCCCACACTCTGGTGACCTGAGGGACAAGCTGGCTTCCTGGGAGCAGCCCTGAAAGCCTGCGTCAGAAATCCCCCTTCCCAAGGTCCATACCTACGGAGCCACAGTCTAGCCCTGGACCACCCGCCCACTGTCTTGGGTGTTTTCCATATCCTTCCTAGACATTTAGGCCACCTTCAGCTTTGGCATCATGGTTATCCACGGCAGAGGCGTCCTTGTTTAATTTTGAAGGCAGAGACACCCAGACTGACCTTGAACGCTGGTCTCAGTCCCTGACACGGACCGTGGACCTGTTTACACGTGTCTGGAGTTTCCAGAGACTCCTCCTCCTGCTCCTCTGGTCCTCACCATCCCCATGATGGGGACAAGGTCATTATCCTTGACCCTTCTCCACAGCTGAGGCTCAGAGAAGGCGTGATGGTGGATGGCTGGGCTCTCCAGCTCGGACGTGGGCTCCCTGGGACTGATCCTGGCTGTGGAGCTTGGGCAGGAAGCGCCCCTTCTCTGAGCAGGGTTTTCTCACAGGCGAAAGGGGGCTAATAAGTCCAAAGAGAAGATATTCATCAAGGGCTTAGCCCAGAGCCTGGCCAGTAGAAACCCTCCTCGGGTCACTCGTGGCCACTATTTCTCTTCTAATTATCATTACAGGAAAATGTCCAAATGTCTTCAGCAAATCCAAATCCACATCTTGGAAGATTCCCACCCAGGTCAGGTTGGGGCCAAGGAGGAATCGGCAAACCACTGTCAATAATTTGAGGTGAATGCGCTCCAGGGCTGCCCCCAAGAAGAGCCCATGGGGGCAGGGAGAGGAGACTTTTAGGGGCGATCCCAGGGTTTCTCTTAAAATATTTAATTCATATGTCCTGAACCTGACTGAGCAACCTGACTTTTACACATTTATCCTATAGAAACAATCAGATGTGTCCCCAGTGATTGATGTTTGGGGATGTTTCTGGAGCACCGTAGGCAGAAGTGATAAGCCGTCAACATAAATGGTCATTGGTAAGAGATTAAACAAGGACCCCTCTGCCATGGATAAGCAGGATGCCAAAGCTGAGGTGGCCTAGATGTCCAGGAAGAATATGGAAAACACCCAAGACAATGTTTTTTTGCTTTTGAGGGCCCCACTGGCAGCATATGGAAGTTCCCAGGCTAAGGGTCCAAGCAGAGCTGCACCTGCCGGCCTACACCACGGCCACAGCAACGTGGGATCCCTAACCCACTGAGTGAAGCCAGGGATCGAATCCGCATCCTCATGGATACTAGTCAGGCTCATTACCTCTGAGCCACAATGGGAACTCCCCAAAACAAATTTCTTTTTAAAAAAAAAAAAAAAGGAAAGTTGAAAAACAGTATGTATAGAATGATGACGTGTGTGTGTGTGTGTGTGTGTGTGTGTGTGTGTGTGTGTGTGTGTGTTTTAAGGGGAGGCCAGGAAGCCAGGATGGGCTTCTTGTTTCTGGTCTGGCATGTAAAGAGTTTAGGAATTGCCATTGCATCCAAACAAGTTAAAAGGCGGGACAAACAAACAAAAGCAACAACTCTTCTTAGCTCCTTCAGAGAAGCCAGGTCACAAACCCCTGACCCCACAAACTGGACAGATAGACGGGCGAATGCAAAGAACCACAGCTTATTAGATCAGAAACCTGCTAGCAGAAACCTCCACGGTTTTTTTCAGATACAAAGTACGGTCCATGAAAGAAATAATCAATAAGCTGGAATTTATTAAAATTTAAAATTCCTGCCCTGGGAAGGACGATGTTAGGAGAATGAAAGGACAAGCCACTCTTTGGGAGAAAATCTTTGCAAAAGCCCCATCTTACGAAAGAACAAAAACAAACTATAATCCAAAAGGCACTAAAAACTCTTAAAATTCAAAAATAAGAAAATGAGCAACCTGGATGGACCTAGAGATGATCATACTGCGTGAAGTAAGAGAAAGACAAATATCATATGATATCATTTATATGTGGAATCTAATAAAAAATGATACAAAAGAACTTATTTAAAAAACAGAAACAAACAGATTTCAAAACCAATCTTATGGTTACCACAGGTGAAACCATTGGGGGAGGGAATAAGCTCTACACACTATGGCGTAAAATAGGTGAGTAACAAGCACCTACCATATAGCACAGGAAAATCTACTTACTATGTATGCGTGACAGGTTCGCTTTGCTGTACACCTGAAATTAATACAACATTGTACATCAATGCTACTCCAATAAAATTAAATTTTAAAAAAAGAAAATGAGCAACCTGATTAAAAACTAGGCAAAAGACCTGAATAGACAACCCACCAAAAAATACATACAGACAGCAAAGAAAAAAATGAAAAGGTGTTCAACGATCCTGTGTCACTGGGGAATTACAAATTAAAACAACAGTGAGGAGTTCCCATCGTGGCTCAGTGGAAACGAATCTGACTAGCATCCATGACGACGCAGGTTTGATCCCTGGCCTCCCTCAGTGGGTTATGGATCCGGCATTGCATTGAGCTGTGGTGTAGGCCACAGATGTGGCTCAGATCCCGAGCTGCTGTGGCTGTGGTGTAGGCTGGCAGCTGTAGCTCTGATTCAACCCCTAGCCTGGGAACTTTCATATGCTTTTTGTCTAAAAAGACAAAAAAAAAAAAAAAGAATTAAAAAAAACCACCACCCCCACCAAAACAATGAGATACCACAATACACCTACTAGAATGGCCAATATCCAGAACACTGATGACAACAAATGTTGGTGAGGATGTGGAGACACTGGAACTCATTCACTGCTGATGGGAATGCCAAGTGGCACAACATTTTGGAAGACAGTTCAGAGGTTTCTCAGAAAACGAAATACACTCTCACCATATGATCCAGCAATCACAACTCCTTAGTATTTACTCAAAGGAGTGGAAAACTTAGGTCCACACAAAATCCTGAAATCAGAGGTCCACAGCCACTCCATTCACAATTGCCATCACTTGGAAGCCACCAAGACGCCCTTCAGCAGGTGAATGGATACATAAACTGTGGTGCATCCAGGCCATAGACCATCATTCGGCTCTAAAAAGAAACGAGGTACCAAGCCAGGAAAAGACACGGGAGAACTTTAAATGCATTGATCAAGTGAAAGAAGCCAACCTAAAGCAACTCATATGTCTGATTCCAACTGTGGCTTTCCGAAAAAGGCACAGTGATGGCAATAGCAAAAGAATCTGCAGTTTCCAGGGGCTGGGGAAGAAGGCAGGATGAAGAGGTAAAGCACAGCAGATTTTTTTAGGGCAATGAAACTCTTCTGTATGATACTACAGTGGTGGATACACGTCATTATACATGTGTCCAAATCCATAGAAAACACATCGCCAAGCATGAGGGCTAATTAAACTATGAACTTTGGGTGATAACGACATCTCAATGTAGGTTCACCCATTGCAACAAAAGTACCCCTGTGGGAGTTCCCTGGTGGCCTAACTGTTAAAGGATCTGGCCCTGTCTCTACTGTGGCTCCAGTTGCTGCTGTGGGTTTGATTCCTGGCCCGGAAATGTCTGTGTGCTGTGGGCATGGCCCCCAAATAATAATAATAAATAGAAATAAAGATAAAAAATAAAATAAATAAAACTTACACAGAAATTTAAAGGGTCAAGAATGGCCAATATACTGCTGAAACAGAATGAAGTGAGAGAACTTGCTCTATAAAGTGTCAAAACCAATTCTAAAGCCCTGATTGACAAGCCGGTGTGGTGCCAGCACAGAGGTAGACACACAGTATAAGAACAGCAACAGAACTATACACATAGATGGGCCCTTGATGCAAGATGGAGGTGACATTGCAGATCATTGGGGAAAGGATGAAATTCCCAGTTCTTTAGGATGTTGGGACAGATAGACCCCCCTACCTCACACCATACACAAAAATTTTTCCTAAAAAGGAAAAACTGCTTAATTATTAATTAAAATTAACCATTGTATTCCTATTCATTAAAACACCCTACAAACAGTAAGAAAAAAGACAAATGTACAGAAACAGGGAAACAGTTTCAACAGGCGCTTCATGGAAAACTCAAATTCATCAGTCAACACTCCTGAGAAAGTGGGCAACCTCATTTAGTAAGCCTGGAAATTCACATTAAAATCACAAGGACCCAGCATCATCAAACCACTGGGCGGTGAAAAAATGTTAAATACCAAATGTGGGCAAGGATGTGGAAGTGTAAACTGGTACAACCACTTTGGAAAACAATTTGGCCTTCCCTGGTCAAGTTTAAGAGAAGCATGTGTTCAATGTCAGCAGCTCCACGCTGGAGAACCTCTTGCAGGTGTGCACCAGAGGCAACAGAATAGCACTTTCACCTGGGGCCTTAGTGACCTTCCTGTGCCTCCAATTCCCCAGGCCAGGCTGGGTGAGTTCATCTCCAAGGTCCTTCCTGAGCCAGTACTTAAGGGGAAGGGTTGATTCTCCACCATCAAGGGTTCTTCCTTAAGCAGCCTCCCCAAGGCTCCCCAAATCCCTGCCCTCTCATCACCTGGGGGCAACACAACTCTTATTTTGCAAACTTTACATCTCCCCTTTATCTTCTTTAGAAAAGGTATGGATCTCAGCCTAGAAAGGCAACTTTTTTCCCTCTTAGACCTGTGTCTCCTCCCCTGTGAAATGGGGCAGCCACAGTTCTTGTCCCATAGGGCATTTGGGAGGACTCAGCAAGGGGCTGGTGGTGGCAAGGACTCCCTGTGCTCAGAGGGCACCCTCCTTTGTGTCTTACCTGGATCCCCACTTCCCTCGTGGTCGCCCACCCCATCTGTGACTTTCTCCTGGCCCGATTCAACTCATCTTCACAGAATCCCTTTCCTACCTCCAGCCTATGAAGGTCTCTCCCTTCCCTAAGCTTCTAGTTTATCTGCACATCAAGGAATATTTCCCCAAGAGCTCACCCTACAGAAGGCATCATTTTGGGGCTGGGGGACCCATGGGGAACTCAACAGCTCCAGCACCAGGTAGAGAGATGGCTCAGGCAGGTGGGTGGAGGGAGAAAGGCAGGGAGATGACCCTGTGCCTGTAACCATCTCCCCACCAGTGACCAGCAGGGTGCCGGGCACATGGTAGGTGTTCAATGAACTCTGGTTGACCATCAAACCAAACAATGGAGATGCATTCAGATCTGCGCACACTCAGGTGTATAGGCTGCCATGCGTGAGTTTTGGGGGGACATGTACTTCTAAGCACACACACATGTGCCCGTGAATATTGACACGTGAAATCCACCTGCCGCACAGAGACGGTCCCAATGCGTGAGCCTGCTCCAGCCAGCCTCCTCACGCCCGTGAACGCTGCCTCCCGCACAAAGCTCATTTATTTTGATTTATGAATATTGCAAAAATAAACCTGAGCATCTTCTTGGGGATTCTGTGATCCTGACACGGGTCCCCGCAATATTGCTTTTTGCTCCTGGTTACCTGAAATTAGCAGAGTAATTCGGAATCTGCATCTTTATTTAAAAGAAAAAACTGTAGATGCAGAATTATAAAAATTTAATATGCTCCCAGGAAAATGAAAAATGAGAGGTTGTGATCTCGTCTAACACTTTCAAATGTGTTTATTAATTCATGTTTTAAATCATAAGTTTCATTCGGTGAGAGCCATGCACAGCAATAAGCCCGTTTTAAAATATTAATGAATAAACAATATTTCTCTATTGAAATATAACATGCTTCTTTGAACAATGGACCACCAGTAATAAATCAAAACCAGGAGAAAATTGCATTTCATATTTAATACAAGTTGAACTCTGCCTTTTTATAAATGATATCTTTTTTGTTTAATTGGCGTCAGTTCAGATCTAGCAGATTGCTAATAAAATTCTGGATTTCCATATTTAATGATGCGTACACTTTCTGCTGAAATTTTACCAGGAAAAAAGAACCAGCCTTTTATTATCTCCTGAGATGGTGATAAGAGGTGAGGCCAAGGCCTTCGTCCAGCCTTGTGGGCTGGGAGGGAGCGGGTCAGAGTGGGTGGATGGAAGAGGCCAAGTCTTCCCCAGGGCCCTCACTAAGTAGCTGACACCCCGCTACCCCTCTGCTGACCAGAGGTAATCATTCCAGCCAGAGACCAGGTATCCCCTTCTCACTTGGGGCTCCATGTAATGGCAACAACAAGAAGGGAACACACCCCAAGCCATGGTCCAGGAGCCACGACTGCATCATCTCATTCATCTTTACGACAAGCCTGCTAGGAAGGTAGAAACAAATTCTCCCCATTTTACAGATGAGGAAACTGAGGCCACCCAGTGAGGACGGTAACAGGTCCAAGGTCACACACAGCCAGTAAGTGGCAGAACTCTGCCCAAATCCTCACACCACCTCATGCTGCTTTGAAAGGGATGCATCAACTGGGGCTGCCCAAGACCGGGTTTTATAAACATCGAGTGAAGGGGGACGCGAACTGGGATTTAGGTGCAAGTCACCACCATGCAGCAAGTCGTGGATGAACAGGTAATAACAGCGACCAGCCTCAGTCCTTGCTACACACCTGTACCAACTGGCTTGATCCTCCCTCTGATGCTAGGAGGCAGGTGCTTGATGGCTCAGGAAATTGAGGCAGGAGGAGCTTGCAAGCCTTGCCCGAGGACACGTAGCCAGTGCCCAGCAGAGCCAGGATTCAACCCTGGAGCTCCCACCCATAAGCGCTCAGTCATGGCGCTTTCCTAGCCACCGGCCACACGGAACCCTGGGCACCTGTTTCGTCTCTGGGACAGGGCCAGTGCCCCCTGGGCTGGGAGGTGTGGCTCCTGGCAGGCACTGGGTGGGAAGCAGGCTCCGTGCATGTACGTTGGCGGAGTCATCAGGGCTGAGGGAAGGTGGGCTTCTTTTCCATGGGGTGGGACACAGCAGCCTTCCCGAGGGTGTCTCTGGGGTCCCAGCTGCTGGGGAGAGGAACCTATGGCTCTGACTGGGAGGAAGGGCTGGCCTCTGTCCCCTCCTCTGCTCAGTTTGTGCCTCAGGCTCGCCTGCAGTGGGCCTGCCAGCATGACAAGAGAGAGACACTGACAAGACAGCCAGGCACAAGGGTGAAACAAGCGGGCTTTGGTTTCAGACACACCCGGACTCAACTCGCCTTCCATCTCTGTGTGTATCTGACAAGAAGTTTCACTTTCCTCATCTGTAAAGTGGGGAGAATGATAGAACCTTCCTCAGGAGCCTGGGAAAGGAGGGAGCAAGCGCCCACAGGGCCCCCCTGCTCGCCATGCCCCCAGGCCTTTGCACCTGCTTCCCCTCCTCTGAGCCTATGCCTCCCACCCCCAACCCACTCCTGGCTTCCTGATCCTCCTCCTGTTGGTCTCTGCTTGGACATCCAGTGCGGGGGGATAAGTGCTGCTGGAAGACGCGGTGGGCTAGACTCAGCTTTATGGGACAGGTGTTCACCAGGGAGCCAGGTACAGAAGGATGTTCCGAGAACAGAGAGTGAGGAAGCAGAGGCTCAAGGAGGTTAAGCCCCTCACTCAAGGTCACACAGCTGGGAGGAGGCAGAGCCATGATTCAAATCTATGCCAGGGGGTGAAATCCACTCACACCCAGAGGGGGTTCTGTGGGCAGCAGACTAAAGCGCCAGGAACCAGGGCTCAGCTGCATGGAGCTGGGGACTTGGAAAGGCACCCCCACTTCCCCGATCTGTTCGCCTCCATTCATTATGGTGCCAGGCCCAGTCCAGCCTGAGGGCCGCGTTCTTCCTGTCCCTTATCCCCAACTTTGTGACCACACAGTCTGTGACACATGTCCCATATACACCACAGGACACAGATACTCAGGTGGCCCAGGCAATGAAAGCAGGAGGGCTGCAAGCTCTAAGGAATTTGGGGGAATGGTTTCCGTGGTCACCTTGTCCCAGAAGGGGACCTCACACAGGAGGTTCTTTTTCCTCCAGTGCAAGTTCACCGGAGCCTCTTTCTGTCCCACTACAAGCAGTGGCTGAAAGGTGTCCCCTGTGACCTTCATGGAGCACCTTGGAGAGGTGGTGTCTGCTCTTTGAGCCTCAGAGTCTGCATCTGAAGATGGGATAACAGCAGCCATGATATGGGGCTCCGTAGGCATTAAATAACATTGGAGGGCCGGCCGCAGGAGATGCTCGTGACCGGCAGCTGTCAGCCCAGTGAAGGGCCCTTTCTCCTGGCACCAGCCCTTGTCACACACTGAAAACCCCTCCCATCTGGGAGACTTACACCCCGGACACCTTTTCCACATGGACGGGTGCTGGCCTCAAACCCCAACCCCGCCCTCCCCGGTTTCTGGCCACGACCCAGTCCAAGGCTACAGAGAAGTCTTAACCTAGTTTGCAAGGCCACCTGGTCTGCTGTCTTTAGAGGCTCCCACGGTGCCTGCGTACCTCAGTTTGTATCTGCCTACCTGTCCAATGTGTAGCTCCTCAGGCACTTGGGCTCCAGAAACTCCTGGAAGCAGGACCCCGTGGGCCTTCTGGGGACAGGCCCCTCCCCCACACTGCGCTGACCCTCCTCTCCGAAGGACCGAGGTGACGGTATCTGATGCACAATTCCTGAGTTGTTTCCCTGAAGCTAAATCCACCACCGAAGGGAAGGAATTAACTACTCAGTGGTGTGAGCGCTGTAGCCCCCAGACCTATGGGCGCCGAAGGATCAAGAATGTTAACCGGTGACCCCGCCCTCTTACCACCCCATGAACCAATCAAGGACTGCGCACGAGCTGACCCACCCCCGACCCAGCGACGCCCCTCCCCCTCCCTCACCTGGCGTCGTTTAAAGAAAAATGCTTTGCCCAAACACAGTGGGGGAGTTTGGACTCTGAGCACTAGCTGTCCCGAACCCATGGCTTGGCGCCCTGCTATAAAGACTGCGCTTTTCCTGGAATCCCCTGGTGGCGTAGTGATTAAGGGTTTGGCGTTGTCACTGCTGTGGCTCGGGTTCAGTCCCTGGTTGGGAATTTCCGCATGCCACAAGTGTAGTAAAAAAAAAAAATAATAACTTAAAAATAAAAACAAACAAAAAAACCCCCTACGCTTCCCTTCACCACAACCTGGTGTCAGCACCTTGGCTTTATTGCACAGAGGTGAGAAGACCCAAGTTTGGTTCAGTAGCAAAAGTACATGTACTGCCATGGACGCACACACGTGCCCTTGTGCAGCTAACTGGATGCGAGGACAGGCCCCTTAGCCTCCAACTGGGTGTTTCAGGTGGTTTCCTGCTGTTCTCTTCTTTGACCTTGTGAACAGGATGTGGGGCCCTCACTTCCCCAGTCTCGGGGTTCAGAAACCTACCAGGCTCTCAGTACCCTCATTAAGTGTTTGCTTTCTGAACATGGAGGAGGCACAGGATCTTGGCCTCTTGATGGCTGGGGACTGATTTCATTCAGCTCTGGGTCTAGATCCTAAAGCACTGCTTGCCTCCAAAAAGGTACCTGGTGAAAATCTATCAAATCAATACATTTCACCCAGTCCGGAGGGGGACAATAAGAGTCTTGTGGCTGGAGCCATGCCCCAGTTTCCTTGACATGAGGGTGCTTCTGCCCCCGCCCCCTGCAAGAGGTGCTGAAGAGCAGAGAGGGAGTTGTGTTCAAGGGCCTCCTAAATTAGCTTCAAGGTACAGAATTGTTATTTTTATTGAGGTCTCCCCAGAATAAAGCCTCAGACGCACACCTTTCCCTGCAAGCATTGCCAGTCGTTGTGTGACTCTCCAACAAAGGCTGGTACAGGCTTCTCTCAAAAGGCCGGTCTGAGATGAGACCCAAGATTGTTTTTAGAAGTGTTTTTGGACTTTAAAGATCTATTTGTGTGTGCATGTGTGTCTGGTTTCCACAAGATATTTCTGCAAACGCACATAGCATGGAGATTGTTTTATGCACAAAGATAAGAAAGGCTGACTGTAAGCTGATTGAATCACGCAAGTAACTACTTAACCACGGGAGAGATTCCTGCAGGCAGGCTGAGCCTGTGTGAAGGAGGACAGCTTTGGAGCAATCTCTATGGTTACTCTCCCGGTATAACGGCCTCAAGATGAATGGGAATGGTGGCCCTAGACCTTGTTTGCCTGGCTCTACCTACTGAAATAGTAAAACAGTTGTATTTATCAGAGGCCAATTTGCTGCAACTGATTAACATTAATCTGATTTCCTGTTAGTCAATTTCCTTGAGATATAGTAAACAGGCCAATTACCTGCTATTGACTTCTTTTATTACAAAGAGTTAGATATTAGCGACAGATGTACATGTAAATACACAGACTTTCTGATAATCTGAATAGAACAAAACAATGTATCATCTAGTTAAAAGATTTCCAGTTGGTCTTATGAGTTTTCAGAAGTATGTTAAGAGAAGGTGTGTATGTTTTCTAACAGTACGTGAAGCTCATTCTTTTCAGACTTTTGCTGGTTTGTTTGTTTATTTATTTATTTATTTATTTATTTATTGGCTGTGCCGCCTGCAGGATGTGGAGATTCCCAGAGCCAGGGATAGAACCTGCGTCACAGCAGTGACCTGAGCCGCTTGCAGCGACAATGCACTTTGCTTGTTTCTTAACTGATCTCTCACAGAAGTTATGAAGGTGAAGAAATGAATGTGACAAAACTAATTATTATTTTAAAATTACCCAACAGGTGCCAGATGCATCACCAGGACAGGAGAGTGTGAACCCCAAGAACACACCCAATGTCCTAGGTCTTTGAGCTTGTGGCATTTCCTTAACTTCCAGGAACTTCAGTTTCCTAATCTGTGAAAATGGGGATGATGTTTCCCCTGGTGGCGGTCGTGAGGACAAGCGGCGACGTCCCGGAGCCGGCCGAGAGCCCGCAGAGAGGGGTCAGCCACGGCCCGCCTCACCCACATTTCCCAGTTCCTCTCCGACAGGCCACCCAGTTACACACCCGGGCAGCTTCTGGGCGGCTTTCTCCTCGGTCTGCTCTGGGGGGGCTCACAGGCTGGGGTAAGAAACTGCATCAACATTTAATCATGAAAGCAAAAAGTTTATTCATGTTTGAAACTACATATAACTACCACGAGGAAGACTTTTTCAATCCAGGGTGTAATCCAGTTAGAAAGGAACACGAAACGCATTTAATACATTAGAATCACCGCCACAAATTTTTTTCATGACTCAATCAGTTTCAGAATCGCATACAATACAAAAAGAGAGAAAGGAGAAGGGGGCCCCATTACACAGGGTGAAATATACAGTACCGAATACTGAAATCTGAATGCATCACAATTAGTCGCCGCTTTTTTTTTTTTTCTTTGCATGGATTAGTAACAAGATGAAGAACATTCAAAATGTTTCTCAGGTATTTACAACAGTTTTACTGATCCTGTGTTAATTTAAGACCCAATGTTTCCACTCTCGGTTTTTTAAAAGTTGCAAATGCAACCCTGATTTTTCTTTTAAAAGATTACAATGTACATTACATCTTATGAAGGGAAACAAAGAGTTAATTACAAGATGCAAAATATCAGATAAGAAAGAGACAAACTACAGCGTGAGTATTGTTCAGAGGTAGTAAGTGAGCACTCTAAGCTACAGAACATGTTGAAATTCTATTGGTTCGTATGAGTTCGCATGAGGTAATAAAGCTGTGTTTTGATTGGTGAGATGTATAAATACTCTTTTGCTACACTATATACAACACTCCAGAGAGCAGGGCCTTTGTCGATGCCCAGAGGACGTAGCAAACCTTGACAAGTCTGTGCAGCACCCAGCGCACACCGTAAAACCCCAGACACGGATCTCGTGTTCACCTCTATCAGCAGCAAGTATCTTCATCTCTCAAAACAGTCTGGATCCATAATTTAATTACCGAGCAGACTCAGGGCACTGGTGCTTTCAGAGAGAGAAAAGATGCTACTGGTCTCTGATCTAATTATAACCTAAGAGATCGCAACACAAGTGTGACGAGGAAGATTCTTAAACACAACCATCCTTAACAGTTAGCCAAACAGCTCCTTTATTCCAACTCCATTAGTGATACGAAAGAAGGACAATCAAAGTCTGCGATGGAAATATGCAAGAAGTTCAATTTAGGTGAGGTGAGTCTTTGTATCTGCTTTAACGATTGAGGTTTAGCATATATTGTACTTTTTACCCTTAAGGCCAAGTAATTGGCAAGTGAGAAACCATGAATGTAAAATATTGATAATAAATTATGATAAAATAGCTACAGGACTGTCAACAATGTTAAATCTTGGCCTAATTGGATAAAGTGCTTTTTTTAACATTGTGTGTTTTTAAGTATAAATACAAATGATTATGATTCCTTAAAAAACAGATTTACCAAGTTCTCTAATAAGACAAGGTTTTACAGTAAAGCTGTAGATGGTGGGCTACAAAAACGCTTTCCTTTTCCTCCTATTGCTCTGAATGCACTTATCAAGGCATGTCAGCTCAGGGAAAAGTGTTGCCGGAGATTAGTTAGAGGTATCAGAGTGCACACTTCCTGGGCCTTCTGTAGGAGAAGTCACAGAAGATGGAGTTGTTGCGTCCTGCCAGCCTCCATTAGCCTGAAAGGAGAAACACAGTTCAACGAGTGCACAGCTACATATTAATTCTACTCCCCAATTTAAAATACCCCGATGACAACATGAGAGCAAAGATGCATTAGCAAAATGTATTTTCTAAACCCACTTTGGCAGGAGTTTGAAGCATGTGTTAAAGTGGGATTAAATGCATGTAAAACAAATCCATCCTACCAAGTAAAGACTTGGCAATAAATCAGCACGCTGAAGGAGGGCTTCTGCTGGTCTCAAGCTGGCATGAAGCTCGGCCTTTGATTTGCTGGTAAAAATCAAGTGACTCGAAAAACAATCTTATAAGAAGGGAGCAGTGGAGAAGCTCAACGCACTGCTTTGGCAAGACCCGGGGCTCCACAAAGTATAAACTTCAGCCTGGCTTAATCCTCGTTTCCATAGAGAAGAAGGTGCCCCCCCCCCGCCACCCCCCATACACGCTTGACAGCCAGCTACTCTAACCCCTGGAAAATGAAGGCCAGAATTTCCCTCCAAATAGGATCCTGCAGAATGAAAATGCATGAACTGTGGAGGAGCACGCACTATTCAAATCTGGATCCCAATTATCTGTCACCGGGGCTCCTATCGGGATGTTGCTCCGCTCTCCACACGCTGCTGGCCCTCCTGCCTCAGACCTGCATCAGCAGCAACAGTACTCAGAAACAAATTTGCCTTCTGTCTCGGCCTATAGAGGCAATTGCTGAAATCAATGTCTGATCAGATTTCTGCTGTGGCAGACAGCTTGTCGCTACATATTTTTATGTCAGTCAAGAAGAGGGAGGTGCTGGGCTCGTGAGTTGGGGAACACTGAGTGGAAGTGACGGGGCAGGCCTTTCTGGAGAGACGGCGAGGGTGAGCTGGCTGACACCCAGTGCCCGCGGCACAGGCCCAGACCTCCCACACCCGTGTGGGTGGGGGTCAGAAGGTCCCCCTGTCTCTCTCACATCCAGCTGCAACTTGTTCTGCGAGTCCATCCAAAATGTCTTCTTTCTGGGCCTGCGCTGCGAGGCTGCCAAGAACTCTGTTTAGATTCCTGGCCCAGCCTTGGGCTGGGGATTTTTCCTGGTCCCAACATGGGGTTCCTAGGGATGCCCCTGGCTTTGGATTGACTGCCTAGCCCCCCATATAAAGCACTTTTTCGCCCCTTCTAGGACCACAGAGAAATGCCAGGGAGCAGGGAGAGGGACCCCACAATTACAGGGAGCTGACCAGAGCTGAAGGGAAAAGGATTTTCCAGGCTCGAGGCGGATCAAATTCAGGTTAGGAAAAAAAATAGAGCTACGGCGGTCCATCTTCAAAGCCTCCGCAGTGCAGGCTGGGCGGTGACAATCACGTGTGTGTTTGTGCGGACTCTAAGGAGTCCCCTCCTCTATCTACAAGGTAAGCTGTTCTCACCCCTCAGGTAGGAAAATCCACTTAGGAAAAGAAAAACTCTCACACAGATACAAGTCTAAAGATATTCCATCTGAAGTAAACATCATTCCTCTTTTATCCAAATTTATAAACAACAAATGTACAATATTTTTACCCAGCGTGGCAGCTGGAGGAGAGGTTGTCAGCAAGCATTCTTTTTTTCAAAATAAATTAATCCTTACTCTGGTGGTTTGAGATTATGCACTGTATTATACAACAGCGCCTTATCAAGCCTCATCAGTGAAGATGGAATTCATGTCTGTAAAATGCTGCAGGCAATCACAGTTTCATATTTTATCATGTTGATAAGGATATCGCACATTCTCTGAAGCATTTCAAAACACTTAAATGAAAAAGGAGAAATGCAACTAAAAGGCTTTTTATATGGTTTGTTGTGGGTTATTATGAGTTATTTATAAACCCAAAAAGAAAGATTTGACATTTCAAACGTAAAAGATTTGAGTATTTAATGGTCCCTTTTTCCTTTCACAATTGAACATCCTCAATCACTTTTTAAATCATTAATATTTACTCTTACAGCAAGCTAAGGCCCTAAAAAGGGAGAATTTTGTCTCTTTTCTTCCTGACTCCACTACCTGCTGTCGGGCAGCCCATTTCCTCCCTAGTCTGGAGCCCCGGATTCTGTCCACCGCCAATCCCCCCAGCTCCCTTCCAGGCGCTGTGCGTTTGCTATGTTCCATCCGTGTCAGGGCCGGGGAGAAAAGTCAAGTTTTGGTCAGTTGGTTACAAAACCTAAACTATTCCCTCCTCCATAACTAAAAACTCAGAGGCCATTACAAATACTGAGCACAATTTACATTCCGCCGAGACACTGCAGCACATGGCTCTTCAGAACAGGATGCTTTGTTTAGCTTAGTTTGTTGATCTGTCTGGGGGCCCTCCTCCCCTTCACCTGAGCTGTGTTTGGGAATTTTTCCTGCTGCTCGAGTCTAAGATAAATGACCTGTTTTTCACCATCTCCCTGGAACACTGCACGGCCAGTAGGAGATGGCAGCCTAACGGGCTGATGCGTCTCGACTGGTGATGAACGCCAGCCACCCCGGGGCCTCTGTGAGGATTTTCTGACGGCAAGAAGGTAACATCAGTGTTTGGGTTCATAAGAGAAAAGTCCAGTGAAGACACCGCCTTCCCCACCTGCCGACACGAGGAGAAGCCAAGTCAAATGGCCAATGACTTATTTATTGGTCACTGTTCACCTGATGCTGTTTCTACAGCTCTTCAAACCTGGTTCCCCAGAGTACTCACATTTAAATTATGTGGACTGTACAGTGAGTTTCCTCCAAGGCCATCACTGTAGCCTCCCGTCTGATTGATAACATGACGGAGGGTATCCACCTAGGAGTGAGACAAAACAAAATTCATCATCCCAAATCTATTAAAACATCATCACTTACAAAAGGAAACAATTTGAATTATGTGTGCCATGAGGGTTTAGCATCTTGAATGAAAGACAAATTTATCAATCAAATGTGACTGGCAGAATTTCAACAATTCTTTGCATATTTAAACTCCCACATCTTTGTTTTTCATGCCAGCCAAACATCTTCATGGCAATGCAAAATTTTCATCTATCCCAACCAAATGTGTGGGGCTGTGGGTGAAAACGACTTACAAATATGAATACGGGCTATCTCTCTCACACCCCTGGACGCATAAAAACAAATAACTGTTCTGCATTAAAGAGGATGAGAAAGAGAGTTGAACCTGAAATATACTTCAGGAACTCAGGTTTTTGTATTCTGACTTTTAAAAAATACAGACATGAGACAGAGTAATATATTTTTACATCACACACACACCGGCACACATAATTTTTCTGGTCAGTTCTGTTACAAAAGTAATATGCACCCAACCCCTCTCCATGAGCTCAAGCCAGAGCCGAATGCATTCACAAAGTTTATCAGGTTTGAATCATCGAAAGTCACTGTTCACTTGACTTCTCGTAAATTAAATGGTGGGGCAGACGGGTCACGTCTGGAAGCACCCAGCACAGGTTCTGCACGGACGTGCAGACCACTTCCACGAGGTGAGAGGAACGAGTTTTGAGCCCAAACCCTACCCTGCTAGAAAGGCCCCAGGTGGGGCATTTCTCCTACCTGTGACTGCACATTGGCTCCGACTTGGGACCCTTGGTAAGAATCCCCATTCAGACTCTGCATGTTCATGAACATGTCCCCAGAATTTGGGAGGTTAAAAGAACCAGAAGAACCTGGAAAGGAAAGAGTTAAGTAGCTGAATAACAGAGAGCTACACACATCATCCTCAAAGACCTAGAGGCAGGGAAAGGAGAAAGGTGCAGAAGGGAAAGGCATTTCCAGATCTAAGAAGATGGAGAGTAACTCCAGGGAGTCGGGTCCCGTGATTCGTTTTGTATCTAGGAGAGTCCTATCGAGGGGGAAGCCCAAATAGGAAACAAAGAGAAAAATCAAAATAAACAGAAAAACACCCAGCAGCTGGCCTGGAACCTTCCCCCTCCGTTTTCATTTATCTGCAGGACTTGGTCATTAATTGAGCTCTTCATCATCATTAACTGTCATGGTGGACAATTACCCAGAGAAGAAACATTTTTTGGAAGCTCTTTCTTAGCCATGCACTGCCTCGCTTTCCTTGCGTTTCCACGTTCCATTAAAAAGAACTTGGGAGGTTGGGTGGGGGAACAACAACAGCAAGAGAAAACAAAAACTCCTCACTTTCTGAATTTTTAAAGATATATTTAAAATATCTCCTCAGAAAAGCCCCTTGAAATGCTTCTCAAGTCCATCTGCTTGGACGAGCTGTCCATTTTTCACTGGTACTCGAGTTCCCTGTGATTTTAAGATGTTTCCAACTCCATCAAAGATACCACATAAAATGTGGCCAAGTTGTGTTGTATGAGGAGCCAAGATACTGCACCCATGTATTAGGTATCACACCCCTGGCAGCCAACCACGTACGGATCAGCTAACCACATGCTGAGCCTGCCAAGTCAGCACAGGGGCTCAAGAAACGCTAAGGACGGCAGGCTAAGGATGGCAGACGACAGGCTGCGGCTACGTTAGGTGGAAAGCGCTGCTGCTGTCCCAACATCACGTTCTAGCTTCCTTCCCCACGGCGACAGGGAAATGCCCCGCTTCTGCTATTTCACTCATTCTTTGACCACCACTATTGATTTTAAAATGATACATGGAACCATAAAGTTAAAATAATCATTGGTGATAGCACCTTGCCTAACTGCTGAATTACAAACCCCCAAGTGTAACAGTTCCAGAGTCTACCAGTAGCGAGTGGCACTCAACTATGAACAGTGGGTTTACAGGCTCCGGCCACCCACTCGTTCACCCATCCCAAGAACAGGCCTGCATTTTAACATAAATCTTCCTTTATAAATCCACTGTGTCCTCAGTATGGCCCTCGCTTCCTGGCCTTTGGGGCGGGGCTGTGTGGCATAAGGCTGCCTGAGCCGAGGAGGGGACGAGCACCCGTACGCACCGGAATTTGGCGTGGTGGGCGAGTTGGTCTGGTTGTTCTGCACGGCTGCGGCCACTGCGTGTGCGGCTGTCACAGCTGTCTTTGCAGCGTAGAGGTTGGCTTCTTCCTGAAACTTGCCGATATTCTTCTTGTACCTGATTCGTTTGTTGCCAAACCAGTTGGACACCTACGAATCACAGGGACGTGAGTACAGGGAAGCCAGCTTCTAAGGGGAGGGGGGGAGGTCAAATGTCCAATAATAAACTGTTGGCCACCAAGGGGAAGCCTTGGAAGACACTCAGTCCCTAGCCTGTGATCACCTCCTGGGGACAATGCAGAAGGGAGGAGGCTCGCTAGCTCTTTTGACAAACTTCTCAACACTCTTGGAATAAGACCGCTTCCTGGAATTGGCCACAGTAACGCTAAAGTGGCTGGGAGAAAAAGAAAAGAAAAGAAAAGAAAATGCCTGGCAGCACTGTTCACAAAAAATATTCAATTGGTTTATACCAATTAGTATATTAGTCCCCCCCCCCCCCAAAAGGAGCTGAAAAACTAAAGGAAATGTTTGTTAAGTTAGGTAAGTAGTAAGAAATACGTGTAAAAGAATAACTTATTCTTTTGAGGTCTGGAACAATTTTGGCAGCTGTACAGTAGAATCATGTTTGGTCTGCTGAAAAGAGTAACATCAGTTAATAACGGATGAAAAACCCCTTTGTCTCCTACCTTAGAAGATACTGTGTGTCTGCCAAGATGGCTGCTCAAGTTCTGCCAGTTAACATGTGAGAAGGTCAAAACTTGAAAACGCACGCAATTCCAATAAGGTCAAATGCAAATACAGAATCCGCAGCTGATTTCATTAGGTGGCATACACTTATTTCTTCTGCAAGCTACTTATGATGTCAACCAGGGCAAATGGAAGATATTTCTAAGGAGGATCTCGGCAACAGGCAGAATTCATCACATTTCACTGACAGCAAAACTTTTAGCCCAAGACTCACTGCTTATAGTTACACTGAGTGTTCAGGCACCTGTGAGCTGAGCTATATAAAGAAGCTAAAACCCACACGGCAATTTATAAATAGGTACCCATTTGCTATATAAAAGGCTCTGACCTCTCCTTTAATCAAGTAACAGTTTAAAAATACTTTTTAATAATTTCCTAATAATCTGTCAAAGGGACATGTTGCTGTGGCATCAGGTGGGATGAGTCACTGTTTCATCCTGAGCAACTACTTAGGGACCCTGAGGAAAAATAAGGAGTGAGTGTTATGAGCCCTCCAACTCAATTTGCACGGGTGGCGCACACTGGTTGACCATCTCTGCCAAGTCTTTAATTGCTTTGGAAATAGAACTCTCATTCTTCAAACTATGGCACTCATCCTTCCAGAGAAAGCTAGAGAGTCCTGGCAAGGGAGCCACACGGGGAAGACAATGTTGGCGTGCTACTGCCCGCACGCTGCCCTATCCCGGGGAGTCACTGTGTGCACATATGTGCACATACGCACGTGCCAGCACAAAGGCTGAAGACCCGTGCAGCCACCATGAGCGCAGGTCCAGACAGAAACAAGCCAAAACTCATCAGGAAGTAAACATGCAGCAGATCAGGCCTTCTGAGATGCTGCTGCTCCACATCGTTCCCCTACCCCGTGAGGTCCCTCCTTTCCTTTATTTCAAATAGTGGTGGTGAGAGAACTATTTAACATCTCCTTTGCACTGAGATTTACGCAGAGCCCTTCGCATGTTTTTCTCAGGTACCAATTTTCACAACCTCAAAGGCTGGGGGGTTGACTGAGGTGGTTAGACGGGCATCACACCTGTTCCAAATCCAATGGCCTGTCTTACTCCTTAGTTCCAATATCTCGACTGTCCCAGTCTTAGGTTCTCTCTCAAACAGCCCTGAAGGACCCAACTCCACTCTGTGGTTGGCCTTTCTACCTTCCGTTCCTTGAGCCCCATATGCTTGGGGCAGGTGCGCATGATAATTGTGCAGGGCGGCGTAGTGGGAGGAAGAGTTAGGAGACTAACAGAAGGTGATGAGGGCCTGAGCCAGGCAGAACAGGAGCTGTGGGAAGGGCAGAGGTCATGGAAGAGAAATAGGCAGAATTTGGCCACTGACTCACTGTGGAGGGCAGGGGAGAGAGAGAAGCTGAGATAGTGCTGATGTGGAGCCCAGGACTCCAAGAGAATAGAAGCAGATGCTCTGGCAGGAGAAGGCAGCTCAGTGACTTTGAGGATCCATTTCTGTACCAGAATTATAAGACTCCAAAAAAAAGTTCTGAATTAAGACTGAAAAATGACCCTAAAGGTATTTGCTCTGGTTTATGGTGTTAAAGCAAGTTCTCACAGACCCCTCGTTACCTTTCATAAGCACGTCCTCAGCTCAGGAGATAGACCTAGAGAGCTGATTCACAAAAACCTCCTTTAATATATAATACCACTCTAGTTTGTCTGATTAAGACAGTCAGGCCTTTGAAAGAGTTACATACTTAATATATCTATAGTGCAAAGGGAGATAGTCCTGGTTGAGAGGGAATTTGGCATTTCTTAAGCATAATTAATGAAAATTCCCCAACTCTGAATTTAGCAACAAAGGCCCATCTTAGAATTCTCTTGTTCTAAACAATTCTCTGTTGAATTCTGTACTTGGTAGTTAATATTACCTTGACAATCAGAGAAGCTATAATACATTAATGAAACCTAGCCTGGAAAATCAGATTACAGCTTTATTAACAGTTTCATAATTGAGGAATCTTGGTACCATCGAAGGTCTCATCTCCAGATATGTAAGAATCCTCTGTTTATGCATACCCCTGGACCAATCAAACAACAGTCATCACTAATAAAGGTTTATTTAATTCTCACAGTAAAATTTTAATATCACCAGCAGCCTGGGGAAGCTTTAGCAAGTGGATTTGCTTGACATTGGATCGTTTCTATCCAGCTAGTCCCAATACTTCTTAATCTTTAATATCAAGGCAATTAAAATTAATGGCCACTCATCCGAAGCTACTGTGGGCAGTGTTTCCTTGACATCAATTGTTTGATGGGATTACCTAGAGGTTAAACTAACAAGCAAGGTTTAATTGGAAGCAATGAAAGAAGCAGTGATCATACGTTATGTTTAACCTGCATAACCACATCTAAATGAATATCTAAAAATGTTAAACTATTTCTCAAATTAAAATATGCACATCACATTCTGATATCACAGATTTGGGTATTGCAGCAATCAGCTATTAAGACCACACTGCTGCAACTGAGATCAGCGTAATTAATATATAAATCGACACCTAAGTTCAGGAGTTTTTTCACCTTTTAAAAACAGATGGATACAATTAGTTGCAAAAGTCACCCCGTAGGAAGCATCAAAAGCTACAGATCACACGTGGCCCCCTCCTACTCACCGAGGAGCCAGGCTGTACACACCGGGCACGAAAGAGAGCAGTGCTTGCTCTGTCTCTGAACTGGAATGGTCTGTACATTGGTCCCAGAATAGAAACACAGGCAGGAAATTGGTGGTGAGAAAGGGAATACATTGTCCTGTGCTTCTCTTTTGAGTCACATATCAAGGATTCATGACTCTGGACTGTGCAGAAGGCAAAGGGCCAGGCAAGAATTTTAAGATCAATTAAAAATGAGAATAAAAACACAAGTACTCTCCTCCTCCTCCTGATGTTCACTGCCCCCAGCTCCCAGACTGTACGCCTTTGGCAATCAGGGAAATGAGGAGCGAACATTTTTACAGGCTGCTGATTTTCTGGAGCCCTTCTGCAAGGCCAAAAAGCTTCTATTCTCTCCCATTTACTACAGCCATGCATTTCCCCTGACTCAAGACAGCTGCAGACGGCCAACTGCTTTTAAAAAGTGAAATGTTTTTGGAGTCCCCCTGGGGGATAAGGGTCTGGCATTGTCACTGCAGTGGCTTGGGTCTCTGCTGTGACACAGGTTTGATTCCTGGACGCTGCTGGTGAATTCTTAACCCATCATGCCACAGCTGGAACTCCTGAACCCTCTTTATAGTAAAAGAGGAAGGAGAAACCATTCTTAAGGAAAAGAGGAGTGGGGAATCGAGGAGTGTTTCCGGAAGAGGAGACATCTGAGTAGAGGTCTGGTAAGTGAGGACCATTTCCATTGTGGAGAATGAGGGAGCAGCAAGAGACGGAGAGGGCACGGGTGCCAGGGTAGAGCACCTGATGGGGAGGCACCTGAGGACTGGCCGGCTCTAGCTAAGGAAAGGAAAGGGGCGCGTGCTCTAGGCGTGGGAAGCCCGAAGAGGAGCTCTGGGGGTTATCTCATCACCCCTTGCCCTCGCCCCTGGGGCTCACCAAGCGGAGGGGAGACAGACAGTGTGAGCCTGAGATTTCTAGGAAGTACACTGGAGAATGGTTCCCGTGAAGCCACCTGAGGCCAGGTGAGGCAGCCTTCCCAACCTGCAGGTCAGTGGTCTGCGCACTTTTTGCTGGAATGCTCCTTTTAAAAAGTTGAAAAATCAGGTATCTGCTCACAGATTTTTTTTTCTCCTTTCTACATTTTTTAAGTTGGCACCTACAATTTTTCATTATAAGTTTACAGAATTATAAACAATGTTATTTCAGTATGTCATAAATGTTGACATTTTAAAATAAAACTGTAACACTATTCTTTAAAATGTATCCAGCTAAATATAAATAGCAAAGCAGTTTGATACCCACAGTCCATTTTAAAAATATACAAACTTGCTTTTCTATAACAGTTGAAAATTTTGTATTCTCTTTTGTTTTTGGAAGTTCATTTCTATTTCCTTTCTCTCCCATATTATCCCAATGCAATATGCTTTTATGCTCTACAAAGGAAATATAGATATGGAAATTGAAAATTTCAAACTCTTTATTTCAAACTCTTTATTATAAAGCTATACATGTTTAATATATCCTTCCGGATTAAGCTATCACTATAGTTAGTCTAAAATTATCAAAGCAATATAAATACTTATTTTGATAAATAATAATACTTATTTTGACCATTAAAGTAAGGTTTTACCCTACATTTCTTAATCATGGAAGTGTTGGGCTATAAAGTGCTGATTGAAGGAGGTTTGGTTATCACCAATATTTCACATAATCCCTTGTTGGACACCAGAGAGGGTCTCATACTCCCGGGCGACGAGCCCCAGTATTGGGTGGGAGTAACTGTTTCATAAAATGGGAAAAAGGCAAGTATAAAAGAGGAGTGGAGAAAGGACAATCACACAAGCTTCTAACACAGCAGCTGTCTAAGGCGTGTAGATTTCAGAATGGAGTACACACACACACACACACACACACACACACACACACACACACACACGGAAAGCTGAGCAGTGAAAACCTTAAAACCGTGCACGCCCTTGTATCCTCTGGAGAATCTTCAGTTTGTTTTTTTTTTTTTTCCTCTCAGTTCCTTTGTGAAGCATGTACACACTAGTTCAAGCCTGCGGCCTTAAGTAGGCAGGCTAACTTCTTTTTAACTTTTTTTGTGTGAGTACATGGGGGGGATCCCCCCAGATAGGGTGTTTCTAGTAAAGACCTTTGGCTATAAAAACAAGGCTCACTCAGGCAATCACTTCTGTGTGTCACAATGACCTTTCACAGCACAACAAAGAACAAATTTGTCAGCTACAGGAAATCAAAAACATTTAAAGAAATGAAAGGGGTACAAACAGTTTACCTATTATTTAGCATAAACTTTCTGGAGAGTAAGAAACATGGATATATGTACCCTTTGACTCAGCATTACTAAGAATTTGAGGAAATATGTACAGATTTGCCACAGTCCTACTTATAATAGTAAAGAAAGATTAATTTATAGCAACTTGTATAATGGAATATGATCACTGATTACAAATGAAGAAAAATATTTATTGACATGAGGGAAGTATTCACAACAAATTATAAAGAGGAGGAAAGGGCTTTTCCCCCCTTTGTATATACAGCATGAGAATTTTAGGGGAGTAAAAATACACATATAAACAGGTGTGGACAGGCAAACACACACACATACGCATACAAAAAAGTACTAGAACACACGTACCAATGTGATTATCTTTTAGAGTGGGTTGTAAGTAACTTTTTCTTTTTGCTTTTTTTTTTTTTTTTTTTTTTTGCTTTTTAGGGCTGTACTTGTGGCATATGGAGATTCCCAGGCTAGGGGTGGAATTGGAGCTATGGCTGCCAGCCTACGCCAAAGCCACAGCAACGCCAGATGCCAGCTGTGTCTGCAGCCTATACCACAGCTCATGGCAACGCTGGATCCTTAACCCACTGAGCAAGGTCAGGGACTGGGCCCACATGCTCATGGATCCTAGTCATTTTCATTAACCACTGAGCCACGAAGGGAACTCCCTGTAAGTAACTTCTAATTTTGTGTTTTTCTGTGTGTTTTCAGATGTTATCCAAATTAATTTTGAATATTGGAGTTTTTTTCAATTAGAAAAAAAAGGTACTCTTCAAGCAAAAAGAAAAATGTATTGTTCAATGAAAAAAGTAATCAATCTACTTTAAAAAAATCACTTAGAAGTCATTTAATAATTTTGAAGAGGGTAAGTGCCAGGCACTGTGCTGGCCCACAGAGGTACAAGAATCAACAGTTCCATCCCTGTATTCTATCTGGAGGATGGGGTTGGCAGGCCTGAGAATTCTTGTAATAATTAAATCAGACACTTTGTAAATCTCAAGCCATTAAAGTTTCCCAGATTGCTTTGCCTTTAAGAAAAATGCCATGTTCAAGTTATAAAGCTAAACCATCCACAATGTCTCTGCAGTCACTGAAAGCCAATTTATTAATTAGCATTAATTGTATCTTACATTTCAAATTCTATCACTACATTTATTTATCATTTTAATAACAATGTTAAATAAAAGAGAAAAATTATCACTTAATGACTTAATCTTCCAGAGGCAGAAGTGCAGAACTTTAGAGTTCTTTCTTAGTTTTGCTTCCTTGCATAAAATACGTTAGGGAGAGCATCAGCACTTGTTTGGAAAAGCAGCAGCTGACACTAAAACATCATTGCTGAAATTAGCAAACTGAAAATTTATGAAGCACAAATCTTAGAAAAATTTGCCATTGTGTTTCCCGTGTTTACTTGTGATGCATACTTTATGTGCTGTGCCTAATTAAATGCAACAGATTATGAAATGTTGAAATGCCAAGTTGTGTATAATGGAATATACAGCATATTTACACTGTAAACAATTTTACCTCTAATAAATAGTTTCTCGCTAATCAATATGTTTTCACCCCCATTATGGGATTCAATTTGAAATGAGGGATGAAAGCTAGATACTGCTCAATTTTTAAAGTTAATGGTGTTAATAAACTAAATTTCATTCCACCACTCCTTTCCTCCCCAAGGGCGTGCATCCAGTAATGTTTACATAAGGACAGAAAGGCTGGACACACTGAAAATAATTAAAAGTGGGCCTTCCCTTGAGGGCGCCTGAGAGCCAGACAGACCTGAGTGTGTGTGAATCCCCGCTCTGTGGTTTCCTAGCTGTGTGACGTTGGTCCAGTCACATCATCTAAGTTCAACTTTCCTGGTCTCCTCACAGGGCCGTAGTGATGGGTGAAGGAGGTAACACGTCAAAGGCACAGGGCTGTGGCTGGGATGTGCGAGGCACCCAGTAAGTGCTAGAGCTCCCTTTTCTTAAAACAAACAAGCAACAAGAGCAGCAATAAAACCCTCTACAAGCTACGTTTGCCTCCCATCCTCACTCTTTCCACAGGAGTTTTGGATTCTGGGAGGGCCTGTCCATGCTCCCAGTGCTGGCAGGTCCTGGCAGTGGGGAAGAGGCTGCAGTGAGAGAGGGAAAAGGTTGTCCTCCCACCCCTCCCCACATCGGAGCGCGATCAACTTCCTACCAGCAGTCTAACACCTGACACAGAGCCCCTGGCCGCCTCCCACCTGCTGGACTACTCTTCTGCACAAACAGCACTACCCACATGTCCTTGCCCCTCCTGGCTCCCGAGCCAACACAGCCACTTGCAGGACAAGGCAGCGGGCCTAGAGTTTGTAGGAAACCTGGGTTTAGCTCCTACCTGTACCTAGTATAACATCAGCCTCTTATGGAGAGCTCATTTAGAGCCAGCCGTTTCACCAGGAACTTAATATCTCATTTAGCCTCACAAAGACTGCTTGATGTAAAAACTGAGGTTTATGTAGGGAACTTCACAGCCTTTCCGGTGCTTTTTCCCACAGTGCCTTGCTAATGAGACCAGTTTTTTTCTTAATATTCTTCATCAACTTTTAAAAATTATTTCTTCAATTTTATTTTCCTTCGTAGTAAATGGTTAGGGTTACCAAAGTATAGTCTACTTTTTGGTGTAAAATATTTCAGCTCCTTTGCAGTTAAAATGTGAGCTGGCCCAAGAATCCAAACCATTTCTTTTCTTTTTAGAAAATAAGTTCCAAATTTTGAACAACTTTTGAAACACAATCCACTTCTAATGGGAGAACTGTAAAAATAGCAATTCTGTTTCCACAGTATTTGAAAGAATTTAAAACAGATCCACTTGTCAAGGACTGTATTTTTTTTATTTGAGGCTGTGAAAAATTGTATTGCTATAATGTACTGACACCCTTACAGTTTGGCTTTGCCCTTTCTACTCTACGCATGATAGACTGATAACCGCTCATGACATTCACAAAGAGGCTCATCTGCAAAAGTATATAAAACGTCAGCCTTGCGGCCACAGTACATGGAGAACAGATGACACCGTTCATCTCCCTAAGACACGTGCTGAGGGGTGGTTCTAAGTTACTACAATGTTTTCAGTTAAAGAATTTTTCCTTTAAAGTGATTTCTTTCACTTAAAAAAAAAAAAAGGTCTTAGGTGTACAACTGAATATGTTCCTCTATAGCCTCCATGGAAGCCTCTTTGATGGATTTTGAAATATCAGCATCACGACTCTAAAACTGCCTCCCATCAGCCCCACTGAAAGGTAGAGTCATCTACCAAGGCCCATTAGCATTCCTGAATTAAAATTCCAGAGCACTCTTTAAACAACAATGCACCTGATCTTTTGGCCAGATATGTTTCACGTAAATCTAATTCCGGTAACGGAAACCATCAAAATGTATTCAATGTCCTATGTAAAGAAACTCTATAACTCAGTCTTTTATTTCATGGGAACCCTGATTTATTCAAATAACTCTTCCTATTAAATACACACCCAAGTTTTCTTTTTAAAAAATCCAGAAAATTTCATTGAATTTATTTAAAAGAGGAATACCCATCTTCAAAAGGTATCCTATTCTTTCAACATACATAACTAATCCTCACTAAAAATGAATCACATGTATTTTTAAGACTTAGGTTAGGTCTATTCAGAGACTAAGAATAGATACAATTCCACCCCCAACCTTGTGCCCACTCTAGCTCTTACTTTCTATGAAGCTTTGGCAAACCTAGGGGCTAGGAGTTGCTAGCACACTAGTTTGCTCGGGGGGGCAGTGTCTATTTTCTCTTTCTTTTGGAAACTTTGCAAGGCTCTTATACATATCCAGCAAGAATACTCTGGTAGAATGCATGACTAATTAGCATTTATTGAGCACTCATGATATATCAGGTCCTGTACTAGGCAATCTACATATATGAGCTCATTTGACCCTCAAACCTCTGAAGAAATTATCATTATCCTAATTGTACAAGTCCAAAAATAGGAACTTTGGGTGAAATAATTTGCTCAATGTCACACTGCTACTTAACAGTGCAGAGTGGAGTCTCTGTACCTTCCTGTACTGAATGTAAAGTCAACTCAAATAAAAGTTCCAACTTCTCAAAAAAGTGCTATGAAAAGAGAGTACCACTGCCTAAACGGACCACAAGTAACAAAACTTAATTCTGGTAGAGCATCTGGTGTACCTGCAGAGCATGGTCGAAATATATAACTTTAGGATGTTAAGAGGGAGAAAAGGAAACTACTTATTCTAATATTTGAAAACTTCTCTCCCTCAATTTTCTACCCAGGCGCCTGAAAACGTCTCAGTGGGAGTAGTTCAATTAGTTCATTTACCCCTTCCACACCTGGGCTCCAAGCTTAGCTAAGGCAAATCACAAGCCCAGGCCAGCTCTGCCAATGCTTCTACCTCTTGACTCATCTCCAGCCAGATTATTCATTTCACATATATTCAGGGGATGCCCAGCAGGTACTGTGTTCCCCCCAAATGGTCCCTCTTTCTAGCACCCTTAACTTCTCAAATCTAATCCTACCCTCATCCTCCTTTTGTCCAGAACCACATGCTCTCTTGTAACAACAAGGGCTGAAACAAGTTTAGAGGGTGTCTTAAGTGCCAAGCCCTATTCTAAGTACTTTCACGTATTAACTCAATATATTCTCAGAACAATCCAATTATTTCCTCAGAAAACTGAGGCACAAAGAACAAGAAAGGAAGGAAGGGAGGGAGGGAAGGAAGCAGGGAGGAAGCAAAGGAGGAAGGAAGGAAAGGTAGTGCATACAGCATGATTCAGAATAAGTATTTCCAGTGAATAGGTATATTAAGAAATGCTTTAAAAATAATATATGACACTGTTAATTATCTTTGGGGAGTGGCACTAAGAGTCTGAGATAAAAGGGAGACTTTTGAAAGAACCACTTTTTGGTTTTGTTGAGCTCTATTGTATGTTTTTTAAAAACTTTATTAGTTTCTGCATTTATCTTTGTTATTCCCTTCCGTCCACTTTTTGGGGTTTAATTTATTGTCCTTTAATACCTTGAGATGGACCCTTAGTTCACTGATATTCAGCCTTCCCTCTCTCTCTCTATATATATATATGTATGTGTGTGCACGTATATATGCAAACCTAGGGGCTGGGAGCTGCTAGCACACATTATATATATATATGTGTGTGTGTGTGTATAAAATACACACACACACATATATATTTAAAGCTATAAACTTCCTTCTAAGCATGGCTTTAGTGGCATCCCATGAATTTTGATAGGTATGTTTTCATTATCATTAAGATATTTTCCAATTTCCATTGTGACCTCATTAACCCATGAGTTATTAAGAAATGCACTGATTTATTTTCAAACATATGGGAATTTCTCCTTTTAGTTACTGATTTTTAGTGTAATTTCACTGTACTCAGAAGACATACTCTATGTTTTAATGGCATTGGAATATAGTTAACTTTCAAAATGTCCTGCAAGAGCTTAAAAAGAACAAGTATTCTGTAGTTGTTGGGTACAAAGCTCTATATATGTCCATCAGGTCATCTACTAATCATGGTGTTCAAATCTTCTGTATCTGTGCTACTCAAAATATGGTTTCAGAACCATCAGCACCAGCCTTACCTGGGAGCTGCACATTGTCAGGCATTGTAGAATGTTTGAATTAGAACCTCTGGAATAAGGTCCAGGAATCTATATTCCAACAAGCTCTCCAGATCTTTGTTATACATGCTGAAGTTTGAGAAGCACTGTTCTATGTCCTTATTGAGTGTGTGTGTGTGTGTGTGTGCGTGTGTGCTTATGCATGCATAAATATGTGTGGTTTCTTCTGTTATAGAAGGATGTGAAAATCTCCTACAGTGATTTTGGATTTAACTATTTTTCTTTTAAATTTTGTAAAATTTTGCTTTATTTTTTTTAGCGTCTGCTACTATGCAGTAAGTACACACAACTATAGGACTGCCGTGTCATAAATATTTAGTGTCTCTCTATCTGCAGTAAAATCTTTTGAAGTATTCTTTATCTGTTATTAATAGAGAAACATCATCTTTCTTTTGGTTATTGTTTGCATGTCCTATTTTTTTCCATACTGTTATTTTCATTCTTTCTGCACCCTTATGCTTTAGATACGTCCATTAGAGAACATAAGTAGTTAAGTTTCATTTTTATATCTTATTTGACAATATTTGCCTTAGAGTATTCAATTCACTTACATTTAATATAATTAATGATATATTTGGGTTTAAAACTATCATCTTACTAAATGCTTCCTATTTGTCCCATTATTATGTTCTTTTTTCCCTCTCTTTCCTTGCCTTCTTTTAGGTTGCTTATTTTCAAAAATTATTCCACATTTCCTTCTTTTATTAGTTTGGAAATTATATACTCTTTTAGTATTCTCTAAGCAATTAATTACCATAGAGATGATACATTGTTGTCTATCAAAGTCTAACATCAACTGGCACTTCTACACTAATTGGGACTTTTATCGTCTTTTGCAGAAACTGCAAGAGTATTAGAACACCCACCCACCCCAGAATTTAAGACATTATTTTTCTATATTTTAATTCTATACATATTACAATGAAATAGGACATTGCCATTATTATTATTTTAACAATCAGTTTTCATTTAGACTCACATACCCATTCACCCTTTGCTTTCCACTCCTTCCTGCATCTCCCACCTTCTCTCTGGAATCTTTTTACATTTTTGCCTGAAGAACATTATTGTACTCCCTTTAGAGAGATAGAGAGAAAATGAGACAAATTCTCTCAGTTTTTTTAAATGGAAAAGTATTCATTTCAGAGTTCCTGTTGTGGCTCAGCAGTAACAAACCCAACTAGTATCCATGAGGATGCGGGTTTGATCCCTGGCCTTGCTCAGTGGGTTAGTGTTGCCATGAACTGTGGTGTAGGTTGCAGATGCAGCTCAGATCCCGCATGGCTGTTGCTGTGGCGGAGGCTGGCAGCTACAGCTTGAATTCAACTGCTAGTCTGGGAACTTCCATACGCCATGGGTGTAGCCCTAAAAAAGGCAAAAAAAAAAAAAAGGTCTTCCTTTCACCTCTACTATCAAAGATCATTTTTGGCATATATAGAATTCTAGATTATAAATTAAATAATTTAATTTAATTCACCTTTTTAAGGACATCATTTCACTGTAAAACAGCTTTATTATTTTCCCTAAGAAATCAGTGGTCAGCCTAATAATTACACCTTTGAAGCTGATCTTATTTTTCCCTATGGTTGTTTTGGTTTTGATTGTGTTTGGTGTGGATTCCTATTTATCTGTCCTCTTTTGGGATTGTAGCTTGTCAGAAATCTAGGGCTTCCAGTCTTCCATTAGTTTTGGAAAGTTATCAGCCTTTACATTTCAAGTATTGCTTCTGATCCAATATTATGTTTGCTTCTGGGACCACAACTACATTTATGGTAGAGTTCTTATTGTATCCTCAAGGTCCCTTACTTTCTCTCCCCTGATTTTCTATCCTATTGCCTCTCCATTCTTAAGCATGGTTATTTCCTTCTGACCCATCTTCCAGGTCACTAATTCTCCTTTCATCTATGTTTAACTTTTTTGTTGTTGTTGTTGATTTTTTTTGTTTTTGTTTTTGTCTTTTCTAGGGCCACACTGTGGCATATGGAGGTTCCCAGGCTAGGAGTCTAATCAGAGCTGTAGCCACCGGCCTATGCCAGAGCCCCAGCAACGTGGGATCCGAGCCACAGCTCATGACAACACCAGATCCTTAATCCACTGAGCCAGGCCAGGGATCGAACCACAACCTCATGGCTCCTAGTTGGATTTGTTAACCACTGAGCCATGATGGGAACTCCTGTTTAACTTGTTTTTAATTTTAATTTTGGTTACTGAATTTTTGGTTCTAAAACTTCCACATGACCCTTTTTTATGGTCTCCAGCTCTCTGACAAATTTCTCCATTTTGCTTTTTTATTTCCTTGGATATATAAAGCATATTTATTTTACAGTCCAAAACAGACCTTTTTATTTTCAGGAGTTCAGTGGATCTGTTTCTACTGCCTGTTATTTCTGCTGGCTTCAGAACATGTTATGTCTTCTTGCATGTCTATTTTTTAATGATTGTGTTCCCAATGTTGTATTTGCCTTATTAAAAGAAACAACTTGAAGCTGAGAATGATGCTTCCTCCACACACACAAAAAAAAACACCTTTATATTTGCTTTGTCCAGGAACTTATGAATACTAGCACTCTAATTCAAGGACTGAGGAATTATGAAGCAAAATCACAGTCTCTGTGAGGGTCTATGTACTTCCAATGCACCCCTGCTACCAGGATGTAGCTCTGGCAGTTTAAGTCCTAACACAAAGTAAGGGAAACAAGGTAGTCCTACTCAAAGTTAGGGAAACAAGGTAGCCTCCATTGATAGGTCCTAGATACCTAGACATCAATTCCCACCTTCACAGTCCTGCACAGTTTTCAAAAGCATAGTTTAACCTCTTAGTCATCCTTTCAGAATTGACAAACAACTCAGGGAAAAGTCATTACCCCTAGTCTTATTTTCCTCTTATCTGCAAACTCCCTGGTCAACAACATCCATTCCCAGGGCTTCAACTATAAATTTAAGTGAATGACTGCCAAGCTAAATCTTTAAGCTTGACCTTTTTCCTAAGTTATTTTTCCAAACTGAACATTTCCCAACTGGGATACTGATGGCAATGCAAATCTGGTATAACTATCACAAATCTTTTTTTTTTTTTCTCTTGTCTTTTGTCTTTTTAGGACTGCATCCTTGGCAAATGTAGGTTCCCAGGCTAGGGGTCCAATCAGAGCTACAGCTGCTGGCCTACGCCACAGCCACAGTAACATGGGATCCGAGCCGCATCTGCAACCTACACCACAACTCATGGCAATGTCAGATCCTTAACCCACTGAGCAAGGCCAGGGATCAAACTCACAACCTCATGGTTCGTAGTTGGCTTTGTTAACCACTGAGGCATTACAGGAATTCCCACTATCACAAATCTTTAATTTTCTCTCCATCAAATCTATATTTTCTAAAAAGAACAATAATAGGACTTCCTCTTGTGGCTCAGAGGGTTATGAACCCAAGTAGTATCCATGAGGATGCAGGTTCAATCCCTGGCCTTGCTCAGTGGGTTAAGGATCTGGTGGTGCCATGAGCTGTGGTGTAGGCTTCAGATGTTGCTCGGATCTGGGGTTGCTGTGGCTGTGGTGTAAGCTAGAAGTTGTGGCTCTGATTTGACCCCTAGCCTGGGAACCTCCATATGCCGCAGGTACAGCCCTAAAAAGCAAACAACAACAACATTTTTTTAAAGAGCATTTCCTCATATGTTTTCTATACCAGCTAATAATACCACCATCTTCAACTATGCATACTAAAAATTTCTGCTACCTTCTATTACTCTTTCCTTCTTGCATACATATCCAATTGCAAATACAATCTCCAAAACATCAGTACTATCTCCAAGATCCTTTAAAAATCCATCCGTTTTCAGCTTTCAGTGGCCTAATTTGAATCCTTACCACCTCTTTCCTAAACAAAGCCATTAATTTCCTATATAGTCACTCTCTTTCTAGTGTTTTCCCTTTCAAATTGACCTTACACATCGGCGCTAGATTTATCCTTCATAAAACTGATCACATCACCCCAACCCAGAAATCCATATTGTCCTTATTTTATTTCATTGTACTTATTACCACATGGCATAATAAATATACAATTAGATGTTTTTATTTATAATTAAAATACGACATATACCATATATAATTATATATTATTTTATGTGTATATATGTTAATTAATCAATTATCATCCTGTCCTCACTAGACTGTAAGCTTCACAAGGACAGAACTTCTACTGTATTCACTGTTACATGCAGCACAGTGATCAGAAATCATTTGTTAGATGAATATTATTAAATTAATTAATACAAAATAGACATCTAAACTGCTCAGCTTCATAACTGCAGGCATAATTACAGACATCTAAATATCATAGTTGCAGGAGTTCCCACCATGGCTCAATGGTAATGGACTCAATATCCATGAGGATGCAGGTTTGATCCCTGGCCTCGCTCAGTCGGTTAAGGATCTGGCATTGCCGTGAGCTGTGGTGTAGGCTGCAGATGTAGCTTGGATCTGGCATTGCTGTGGCTGTGGCATAGGCCAGCAACTACACTTGTGTTTCGACCCCTAACCTGGGAACTTCCATGTGCTACAGGTATGGACCTAAAAAGACCAAAAAAAACACCCCAAAATCATAGTTGCAGACCTTCCCCAATCAGGCTCCAGCTTGACTTTGTTTTTTCTTTTTTTTTGTCTTTTTGCCATTTCTTGGGCCACTCCCGTGGCATATGGAGGTTCCCAGGCTAGGGATCGAATCAGAGCTGTAGCCACCGGCCTATGCCACATCCGCAGCAACATGGGATCCAAGCTATGTCTGCAACCTACACCACAGCTCACGGCAACACCAGATCCTTAACCCGCAGAGCAAGGGCAGGGATCAAACCCACAACCTCATGATTCCTAGTCGGATTTGTTAACCACTGTGCCACGACGGGAACTCCTTGACTCTCTACCTAAATCACTTCTTCAACAAATATTCGTGAGAGTCTGTGTTGGAGACTCTGCTAGGCATTAAGAATATAGTGCTGAATAAGACCACAGTCCTAATAAGCAGGGAATTAATAATCTATTAGGGGAATAGCATTAAACAATTCATTACTTAGTTATACTTGTGGTAAGTGTTATCAAGGAAAAATACAAGAAGCTATGAGAAAATATAATGGAGGATATGAACCAGAAGTTCAAGGAAAGCTTTCTTAAAGAATTGATATTTGAAGTGAATTTTTCTTTTTTTAAAGGAATGTAAAACTATTTATTGACCACTGTTCACCAGTATTTATAATAATGTAAATAACATACAATTGTAAGATGAGCTCTAAAAGAGAAGTAATTAGGAGTTCCCTTTGTGGCGCAGCGGAAACGAATCTAACTAGGAACCATGAGGTTGTGGGTTCAATCCCTGGCCTCGCTCAGTGGGTTAAGGATCTGGTGTTGCTGTGAGCTGTGGTGCAGGTTGAAGATTCGGCTCAGCTATGGCATTGCTGTGGCTGTGGTGTAGGCTGGCAGGTGTAGCTCCAATTCGACCCCTAGCCTGGGAACTTCCATGTCCCATGGGTGCAGCCCTAAAAAGACAAAATATGAAAAAACAAAAAAATAAAGGAGAGGTAATTAATAAAATGTTTATACATGTGTATATAGGGTACAGAATTAGACCATCCTGGACAGGAGAAACATCATAATAATAGCTATTATAATATTTTTCTTACTCGTGGATAAGCACTGTTATGTGATTTACATATATCTTCTCACTGAAATTCCCATAACCTTATGAAGAAACATTCTATTTTTATCCAAATTATAGATACAAGGAAATGAGGCACAGTGAGGTTAAATGACTTGCCCAAGGTTCTAGAGCTATTAAGTTGGGGGTACCTGCCTGATCCTCTCCTTGTGCCATATTCCAAAATAGTACCCATACACACTGGCACAGACCCTTGGGTGACTGTGGTATGCTATCAGTAACACATCTGTCTATCTCCTCTAAGGAATTTGACATTTCTCAGGGGGAAGAACCGTATCTCATTTACCTTTCTCTGTCACAGTGCCAAACACAGTGCCTGGTCACCGTAGGCACTCAGTGCCTGTTAAGTGATTTAGGGAAAGAGCTCAAGAATTTGGGTCAATACCTTCTGTATGTAGCTTCTACTCTCAAAATCCATACTTGTTTTAGAAAAGCAATACTTTCTCCACACAGCTGACAGAAGAAAAGAGAGAAGCCCAAGAGCATCTTCAGAGAATGCCAGACCTCCTGGGTGGGAATACTTCAGAGCGGACAGAAGTGGGAAGCCAGGAGGCTTCAACTCAGAGCTGATTCTGCTCTGGTGGTGTCTTTGCTCTCCAGGCTACACCTTATTTCTTCTATTCACTCCTTCTACCTACCCTCACTCTGCTCTGGGCCCCAAGAGGCTGACCTATATGCCCCCAGGGTTCTGGCCAGAGGAAGTCACTGGTAGGAGATGAGAAGAAAGGAACATAAGGTCAGGGTATTTGTTCCCTTGACTCCCTCACTGTAATACTGCCTTTACTTAAGGTCTCAGTTGCTGGCCTTCTCCACACAGCTTCTACGTCTTGGTTGGGTTCTGGCAACCTTCCTTCATCTCTTCAGGCCAAGGGGTAGTAATAGAACCAAGCAGCACTAGCATTATTCTTTGCGGTTTCCTTACACTCTGCCCACACGTCTGTAAACAGTCACTTTATTAAACTCTCCTCCAGTGATTCTAATTTGAGTGTGCCATCTGTTTTCTGCTGGGACCCTAACTGATATATTGGCCTGTTGGCCTGACCACAGAAGTGAAGCCACGGAAAGGTGAGATGCAATGATGAGGGACAGGCATGAGGAGAAGCTAACAGGAATACTCAAAGGGAAAGAAGAGACAAGGAAGTGAAAGGGACAAAAATCAGAGGGACCGTGATTCTGATGATGGCTTCTTTTTGATAGGAAAACTCAAAAAAGTGCTACATCCAAGCTGGATATAGTCTCTTTATCCTTAGTTGGGTATCACATCAAACGAGTATTAGAGACTTCCTCAAAAAAGATTCCCTAAAATAAATATAATACCTGACATCCCTGGAGCAAGCTTTAGGCGCCATGCTAATCATTTTTGTAGAGAAAGACAACAACAAAAAATCAGAGGCTTCCCCTGTTTTCTCTAAATCTTGCAGATACATCTTATCTGTACTCAGTGTTACAACATCCTCAGAGCTCTCATCTTTTTACAACCTGCTCCTTTGTTCTTTGCACACTGTTTAATGACTGTCGCATCTCCACTAGGACACGCACTCAGAGACTTTATAGAACAGAGGGTCTGCAGCCTTCTTTTAAGACGGTGTGAAAGAACCACTTTAACAAATAGCTGCCATTTTCCTTCAACTTGTCTCCAGTTCACCAATTGCATACTTACAGTAGAAATCCACTTCTGCCTTCTGCCTACTGCCAAAGTAACTGAAAAGGCTTTTATGGATAGCTGAAAAGGATACTGTAATTTGATAGCCATCTTTTTTTTTTTCTTGCTCTAATTATTATTTTAACAGGCTTCTTCTTATTTTAATAGATTTTTTTAATAAGGAAATCTTACTTACAAATTTTAATTAGCTTACTGAATATTCACTGCTTTGGAATAAGTAGTTTAATGAGTAAGGAGACCTCAGACTACTAACTAGCCTGGAGTCTCTAAAGCAGCTTGGGGGGAAATGATGCAGCCCTAGTGATATAAACCCAGCCTGTGCCTTACAAACCAGGACTTTGAGCCAGGACCCCAGGGATAGAGGAATCACACCTCCTCTTGCAGGAAAAAAAGTAAAAATCCATTTTCTTCCTTTTTATCAAGAACCTCTATGTAAGAACTTCAAGCTCTCCCACTCATGAAGACTGTGACTCTTGTCAAATTACCTAATTTCTCTGAACATCAGTTGTCTTCATCTGTAAAGGTTAGGTAATTTTTTCCACACTAGACAGTTATAGAAGTGGGTTTTTTTTTTTTTTTTCTGTACCTGCCAAAAAATATAGAAGTTCCCAGCCAGGGATCAACTCTGAGCAGCAGATGCATCCTACACCACAGCTGCAGCAATGCTGGATCCTTAACCCACGGGGCTGGGCCAGGGATCGAACCAGTGCCTCAGTAGCCACTGGAGCCACTGCAGAGAAAACACTGGATTCGCTGCACCACAGTGGGAAGACCCTAAAAATGGGTCTTATGCACTCCTTTAAAAGCCCTAAGAATGGGACCTAATCAAACTTACAAGCTTTTGCACATCCAAGGAAACCATAAAAAAACCCCAAAAGACAACCTATTGAACGGGAGAAAAGAGTTGCAAATAATGCAGCCAACAAGGGCTTAATCTCCAAAATATACAAACAACTCGTACAACTCAACAGCAAAAAACAAACCCAATTGAAAAATGGGCAGAAGACTTGGGTAGACATTTCTCCAAAGACATATGGACAGCCAACAGGCACATGATAAAATGCTCAACATCACTAATTATCAGAGAAAAGCAAATCAAAACTACAATGAGGTACCACCTCACACTGGTCAGAATGGCCATCATTAATAAGTCTACAAATAACAAATTCTGGAGAGGATGTGGAGAAAAGGGAACCCTCCTGCACTGCTGGTGGGAATGTAAATTGGTACAACCACTATGGGAAACAGTATGGCAGTACCTCAGAAAACTAAATATAGAACTATCATGTGACCCATTAATCCCACTCCTGGGCATCTATCTGGAAACTTTCACTGAAAAAGATACATGCACTCCTCTATTCACTGCAGCACTATTCATAATAGCCAAGACATGGAAACGACCTAAATTTCCATTGACAGATGAATGGATTAAGAAGATGTGGTACATATACACAATGGAATACTACTCAGCCAAAAAAAAAAAAAAAACACACACACACACACACACACAAAATAACGCCATTTGCAGCAAAATGGATGGAACTAGAGATTCTCATACTAAGTGAAATAAGTCAGAAAGAGAAAGACAAATACCACATTATCACTTGTATCTGCAATCTAATACATGGCACAAACAAACCTATCTCCAGAAAAAAAAAAAAAAAACAAATCCATGGACATGGAGAACAGACTTGTGGTTGCCAAGGGGGAGGGGGAAGGAGGGGGAAGGAGTGGGATGGACTGGGAGTTTGGGGTTGGTAGATGCAAACAATTGCATTTTGGAGTGTATAAGCAATGAGATCCTCCTGTGTAGCATAGGGAATTGTATCCAGTCACTTGTGATGGAACACGATGGAGGAAAATGTGAGAAAACGAATGCATGAATACATGTAAATGGGTCACTTTGCTGTACAGCAGAAATTGACAGAACACTGTAAATCAAGTATAATAAAATTTTTTTTAAAAAGCCCTAAGATAAGTTGAATGAATGTATGAATGAATGAACGGATGAATGTTAATTCTGCCAATTAACCATTCCACCATTTCAGGCTCTCGTCCGCTAAAAAAGAAAATCAATCTTTTCTTTACAGTATACTTCAGTTGCAGTAGCAATGAAAACCATCTTTAACATTTTTTCATCCTAAAAATACCTAGCACAGAAAGTATGGCCAGAGTTATTTAAATTCAAAATTGGAATTAGGAGAACAATGGAGTTTTTTGTGACTTATTAACTTGAATAATCAATGCAAGTTAGCACTATTCCAGAAAGTAAAAGCATATTAATATCTGCCCCATTGATTAAGAATATGTGGCAATTTAAGTATGATTCTCAGTGCTTTTCACATATGAAATAATTTCTTTTTTTTGTGAATTTTCAGGGTTTTATGTAAAAGGGGAACTCCAGCTTACTAAATAAATCACATTAACCCTTAAGAAATCAGAGATACCAAATTCTGAGTTCAGTCTGCAATTCTACGTTATTTATATTTATAGTATATTAGCACAAACTAACGTAGGACTAAAATAAATTGTAAAATGTTTATTTATCTGTTCCTATTTATATATTATATAGTGAACCTAAGAAAATCCTATAGAATACACTAACTTAATTTGTCCAAAACCAAACTCCTGATCTTCTTCCCCAAACCTGTTCATCCCAAATCCTCTCCCAACACACTTAATGACAACTGCATACTCTGCTCAGGTCAAAAGTGTTAAGAGTCATCCTACATCTAATCTATCAGTAAACTCTCTCAGCTGTACCTTCATAATTATCTGGAATGCAGCCACCTCTCATGGCCTCTACTACTGTCATCCTGGTCCAAGCCACCATCATCTTCTGCCTGGATTATTGCAGTGGTGTCATAACTGGTGCCTCTGCTTCCCCTTGCCTCCCATGGTCTACTGTCAATTCAGATGATAAGGTGATCCTATTAAAACTTAAGTCAGGAGTTCCTGTTGTGGCACAGTGGAAACAAATCTGACTAGTAACCATGAGGTTGTGGGTTCAATCCCTGGCCTCGCTCAGTGGGTTACAGATCCGGCATTGCCGTGAGCTGTAGTGTAGGTTGCAGAGACAGCTTGGATCCTGCGTTGCTGTGGCTGTGGTATAGCCTGGCAGCTACAGCTCCGATTCGACCCCTAGTCTGGGAACTTCCATATGCCGCAGATGTGGCCCTAAAAAGCAAAAAAAAAAAAAAAGAAAGAAAATTTAGGTCAGATTATATCACTTCTCAGGTTTCCACCTTGCTTAGAGTAAAAGGCCAAGTGACTACCATGGTCTATAAGGCCCCTGTAACCATTTGGACCTCACAGTCTCTTTGACTTCTCCTGCTACTTCCCCCACTTGCTCAGGTGACTTTTACCTCAGGGCCTTTGTATTTACTGTTCCCTCTGCCTGGAATGCTCTTCACCAATTAGCCACAGGGGTTGGTCATTCATCCCCTTCAATCTCTACCAAAAGACCTCTTCTCAGGAGGGGGTTTTCTTTACCATCCTATTAGAGATTATAGCCTTTACCCCTGTTTTTCTCCCCTCCTCTATTTCTCTCCAAAATGCCTATCCCTTTCTTATTTATCTGTTCATTTACTTATTTTATCTGATTATATCCTCCCAGGAACATCTAAGCTCCATAAGGGCAAGTTTGTTGTTGTTGTTGAAGTAACTTTTTAGTCAAGTGAAAAAGATATAAACAAAAAAAGGGGCACACATCACAAGCACCGTGCTTGATCAATTTTCAAAAAGTGAACACACCCATGAAACGATCATTTAGACTGAGAAACATACCCCTTTCCAATCACTACTCTCTCAAGGGTAACTACTATCCTGACTTCTAACGTTAAGATTAATTTTGCCTATTTTTGTTATACGCTAAATGCCTGACTTCTTTCACTTAGCATTATGTAGTTACATATAGTCTAATTCATTCATTCTCATTGCTATATAATATCCCAAATAAATGTAAGTAAACCACTTTTATTTACCCATTCCTTGTTTCTAGCTTGGCTATTACAATAAATTTTCTGTTAACAAATGAATGGAAATATTCTTTTAAAAATTCTGTTATTAGATTTAATAATTCACGTAAGATCTCCTAGGCTTATATATGTAGGTTCATAATGCATAAAAATTAAATGAACCTTTGTAAATCTACCACTCAATAAATACACTACCAACAATACCACTAAAACTCCTTGAATATCCCTTTCTAATCCCATTCAAATTAACTGACTATTTTTTATCATCCCCTTTCTTCTTTTATATTTAACCATATATATGTGTCCCCTAAACAATATGCTGTTTGCTTGGTTCTGAACTTTATAAAAATGATATCATATTGTACATATTCTGCAATTTGCATTTTTTACTTAATAGCATGTTTCTAAAATTCACTCAAATGGATGTATATACTGTAGATCATTCTTTTTTCACTGCTATTTGACATCTATTGTAGGATTCTACCAAAATGGATTTATCCACTTCCCCAGTCAATGGACAAGCAGCTTATTTCAAGTTTTTTTGCCATTTCAAACATTACTACAAATGCTCTTACATGTGTCTCCTGATATACAGACAAGAGGTTTCTAAGGCAATTTCATCTAGAGATAAAATAATGGATCAAAAGCTGTGCAGGAGTTCCCGTCATGGCTTAGTGGAAACGAATCTTACTGGTATTCATGAGGACACAGGGTCAAGGCCTAGCCTTGCTCCGTGGGTTAAGGATCTGGTATTGCTGTAAGTTGTGGTATAGGCTGCAGATGCAGCTTGGATCTGGCATTGCTATGGCTATGGCGTGGTCCAGCAGCTACCAGCTCTGATTTGACCCCTATCCTGTGAATTTCCATATGCTGCGGGTATGGCCCTAAAAAGAAAAAAAAAAAAATCATATAAAGAACATCTACGTATCCCACTCCTGGGCATCTATCCAGAGAAAACCGTGACTTGAAAAGATACATGTACTCCAATGTTCATTGCAGCACTATATGCAATAGCCAAGACATGGAAACAACCTAAATGTCTTCTTTATCCACATAAAGAAGATGTAGTACATACACAAAATGAAATCTTACTCAGTCATTAAAAGGAAAGAAATAATGACACTTGCAGCAACATGGATAGACCTAGAAATTATCATGCTAAGTGAAGTCAGCCAGTGAGATACCAACATCATATGCTATCACTTATATGTGGAATCTAAAAACAAGTTATGCAATGAACTTCTTTGCATAACAGATAATGACTCACAGACTTTGAAAAACTTATGGTTTCCAAAGGAGACAGGTTGGGAGGTGGGAGGGGGGGAATGGGCTGGGGGTTTGGGATGGGAATGCTATAAAATTGAGTTGTGATAACTGTTGTACAACTATAAATGTAATAAAATTCATTGAGTAATTAAAAAAAAGAACATCTATGTATATCCTTTACCCAGATTCACCTGTTAATAACATTTTGCCCCATTTGTTTTACCATTTTGGTGCACTCAAGTTTGCACATTTTCTCTCACTCTGTGTGTGTGTATATATACATGTGTGTATATGTTTATACACACACACACACTTTTTTCCCCCTGAACCACTTGAAGGTAAATTATATACATCATGGCCTTTTACCCTTAAGTAAGTCAGGGTGTATTTCCTAAGACTAGAGATGCTCTCTTACACAACCATAGTACAATTACAAATTACAATTTACTTTATAAAATTTAAGCCAATAAATTCCCTTATGGCATTTTTTCCCTCCAGTACAGGATCCAGTCTAGAGTCAAGCATTGCATTTACATGTGATGTCTCTTTAGCCTCTTGTAACCTAGGACATTTTCATGGCCTTTCTTTGACATTTTTAGAGACTATTACTCCTTCCTCATATTTTTTTTCTCTAATAGAACATTCCTCATTTCGGGTTTTTCTGATGTTTTCTAGTGATTAGATTCAGAAGACATTCTAGGACGAAATACTACACACAATGTCCATTTGTCCCTCTTTGGTGATGTTGATTCTAATCACCGGGTCAAGGTTTTATTCCATTTTTCCACTCTATAGGTGCCTTTCCAAAACAAACAAACAAACAAACAAATCCCTTATAACTAATAAAGGAAGGGCCTATGGAGAGATACTTTAAGACAATGTTCTTCATAAAAATTTCCGCCTAGATTTAATATCTATTGATAATTCCTACTTGATTCAATCTTTGCTAAAAGGGTTGTATCATGTTGATGCTTCACAGTTTTATTAAGTACTCTGACAAACATCTTACCACTGAATTTATCAACCTTTTCCTTTGTTGCTTACACATTTTATGTGCTTTTTAAGAATTTTTTCTTATTTTCAAAGTACTAAAGATATTTCCTTACATTTTCTTCTGAAATTCCTTAACTCACTCCTAATTATTAAGTATTTTCAGCCGTATTTTAGGTATTTCAAGCAATAAAGAATAAGTCAATTTCATATACTTTAAATCTAGCAACAACAGTGTTGTTATTGTTACCTGTTTTTAGTGGGTTTCAATATTTTAAAGTTAGCTTTGTATATGAACAACTTCTGGATTCTAAGTTTAGTTGTATTTCAGTATGATGTATATTTTAAACCTGTTTTTCTCTTTGGAAAGTAGTTAACCTGTCAGGTCTGGATCTCTGCTCTTCACTTCTAAACAATTTAAACAAAAGAATACTAATTTAAAAGGCTAGCAACTGATGTCTTTAATAGTCAAAAATGATAACATTGTTTCCACATCAGAGATGTGGGGAAAGAGAATGGCTGAGAGGAAATTAACTTTTTTAAGCACTAAAAAGGTAAAGAGGAAATTATCACAACTTGCAATGGATCTTATAGATTGCTGAAATTCTCCATTTGAAAGGCTGATCTGAGAGAAATAAGGTCAGAAAGTCTGCTTTTTAGGTGGATCAAAATATCTGTGTCTATATTATTTCTACCTCGAACATTACTAAAAACATTTCCAAAACCTAACAAAGCTATTTTTCTATAGAAAACAAGTGAAATTAATGCAATAAGTAACTACTATTTTAAAAAATTGGTTTATTTTAAAATTGGCCTATTTTAGAAGTACAGCAAAACCTCCTTAGCTCAGAATAGTCAGAAGGAAAGTTTTCTTCTTTATTCTTATACACACAAGATGCTGGTATGAGTGATGAAAAACTAGGACTCTTTATGGGTTTTCAACAAATGTATACAATCTGTGTTACTCTCCAATGGCAAATATGTTACCGAAGTAAAAAGAAAAGCAAGAAAAGAAGCAGAAGCATGAAACACCTTAATTAAAGCTGGACAAACATTTGAATCCTAAGTCAAATAGCTGTTGTGAGAGGGGAAGACTAGACTTGGGATCATGAGCTGGCATTCTGCACAAGCCCAATCCTTTCACTAATGTTCAGGGAGAAATACACCCGAAAACACTCACTTGAAGAGAAAATATATATATATTTCTTTTTTTTTCTTCTTTTTACAGCTGCACTTGCAGCATATGGAGGTTCCCAGGCTAGGGGTCCAATCAGAGCTGTAGCTGCTGGCCTACACCACAGCCACAGCAACACCAGAGCTGAGCTGTGTCTGTGACCTACACCGCAACTCACGGCAGCTGCCGGATCCTTAACCCACTGAGCGAGGCCAGGGATTGAATCCTGACCTCATGGATACCAGTTGGGTTCATTAACCACTGAGCCACAATAGCATCTCCTGGTTTGTTTGTTTGTTTTACAATTTACAATTTACAATTGTGTTAGTTTCAGGTGACAGCAAAGTGATTCAGCTATGTGTGTGTGTGCAGGCATGTTTTTCAGATTCTTTTGCATTAGAGGTTACTACAAGATGCTGCATATAGTTCCCAGTGCTATATAGTAGGTCCTTGTTGTAGTAATGCTTTCTTTATATAGTATATGTCTTCATAAGCTGGTAGCCCAAATCAACTATATTTCATTCCAAACTGAGCAAAAGGAATCAAGACGTGCCACTATATCATAAGAGAATGACAAGAACTCTTACATGAAATCTCAGTTACAAATCTAAGTTGCTCTAGAGGTTCTACAGAAAGTAATGCCAAAGAGAGAGCTGGAAATCATCTTAAACCTAGATCAGATTCCTTCAGATAACAATAATTAAAATACTGATATGAAACTTTCACTGAATGTGAAGAGGATCTTTAGAATGCTGAACTTCAGATGTATGTATTTAGAGGCTACTTTAAAATTTGTGTCATGTGACCTCTAGGGACCGATGAAACTCTGCCGAGGGTCAGTTTTTCCTTAAGTGACACTGCAAGAACTGGTGGGAAACTATCACATTTGCATGCTACAAAGAAAAGTTATTCAAATGACAATCAATAAGCAACAATGCGAGTATGTAAATAAGACTGTATTTTAGAGCTAGTGCCTGTAAGATATACTTATTTTTTTTATGGAGGTACGGTTGCTTGTTTATTTACTTGTCTCCAACCCTCCATCTAAAATACCAGTCTATCTACCTAAAACTAAACGTATTTTTGCTAGAAGATGACGGCTAATTTCAGGGCCACCATTTACTACAAACAGACATTTAAAACAAAAAGATTTTAGAAGTAATAGGCATGAACTTAATTCTTCTGTTTAATGGGTAACAAGAAGGCAAAGAAATCCTGGGGAACCCAAATATTACAGCATGGTTATCGAAACAGGACTTAGTGAATTCCTCAAAGCTTTCACCATAGGGCTGTATCACATTTCCTTTGGGCAACAAATCAATTGGTTTCTCACTGGCAGAAGCTTAGACCAGTCACCTAAATCGGGAAGGCAGGACTACATGCCGTTTACTGAAGAGTCACTTAAGTGTAAACTATGTCTCTCCCTGTGGCATGTTTATGTTCTTTCTATAGAAGATTTGCACCAGGGTAGCAGGTGATTATCTTGATTCCTTGCCACTTAGGATTAAAAGAACTCAAGCTTTAAAAGCTTGCATAAAAATGTGGAAAGATCTATGTTTTCTTTATATCTTCTTCGACAATGAAACATTGGGGTATGAAATTTGATAAGAAGGCCCTAAGGAGGCAATTGGATTCCTATTATCAATGGGAAACAAGCAGACCCATGGAGTCCTCTCACCTGTGACACTGTGATGCTGCATTTCTTGGCCAGCTCCTCTTTGGCTTCTTCACTGGGGTAGGGGTTACTGAGGTGTGAGTAAAAATATTCATTCAAGATTTCTGTGGCCTGTTTACTGAAGTTACGCCTTTTTCGTCTATGAAAGAACCGAAAGGAAAACTGTAGTTAACCAAAGAGGGGTGTATTAATTTGGATCACACAAAAAAAGTTAGATTTCTCTCTTTAAACATGCTTATGGTTGAATTTATCACCATGATATTGTAAATTATGCTCCTGGCATCCTCCGAAGCACTATCCAACTCATGTTAAGACATAGGATCGCTGAGGAAAATCCTAGAATGTAAAGCACAATTACCTTTGTGCTTTAATTTATTCAACAAATACTTACTGAGGATCTAATGTGTTCTAGGTACTCAAAGAGGGTCCAGTTAGAACAAAACAGGTAAGGTCTACCAGGGAGCTTCCCCGGGAGGACGGGGAGGAGTGCAGGATTAAGAAAGAGTAGAAAGGAGAAAGAAGGACATTCAATAAGCATCACAGAAACAAGTAATTATAAATTATGTGACCAGACCAAGTATCATGAAGGAAAAGTATAAGGTATAAGGAAAGTGTCTAAGAAGGAAACCTAACATAGATTATGGAGTCAGGAAAGGTTTTCTTGAAGGAATGACTTTTAATCTGAGACCTGGAGAATGTGGACAACTTAGACAAAGAGTAGAAGGAAGAGGAAGAGGAAGGAGCAGAGGAAGTGGTCTTCAAACAGGAAAAAAGCCTGAAAAGTCCAAAAGGTAGAGGAGACTGGAGTGCAGTAAAAATCAGGGCATACATGAGATGTCTCTAGAAGGATGGACAGGAGCCAGATTACACAGGTTTAGTGGACCCCATGCAGACATTGTGATTTTATTTTAAGTGCAATAGGAAGCTATTAAAGGTTTTAAGTTTTACATTTTAAAAAGATTATTCTGACTACTGGTTATAGCTGGAGGAGGGCATGAAAGAAAATTTAGAGATATTTAAGGAGATAACTGCAATGGTCAAATCGAGAGATGACAGTTACTTGGCATAGATGGAGAGTAATGGAAATGAAAAGATTCAAGGTCTATATGAAAGGTAAGAGCAGGGAGTTCCCTGATGGTCTGATGATTAGGATTTAGCTGCATGGCGTGGCCAAAAAAAAAGGTAAAAACAATAGGACTTAAAAAGAAACTGGCTGAGGAGAGTGGGTGGGGAAGAAAGAGAAGGAGGTAAAGAAAAAAACACATTAAAGATTTCTTGATTTTTTGCTTAAGCAACCGCCTGAACTCACCAGAGAAAGAGTCAGGGAGGATAAATTCTTTGTTTGGGAAAGGATGGCAGAATGTCAGAAGATCAAGTATCTATTAACAATTTATTTCAAGTAGCAAAAATGTCATCTATATTTGCATTTTATTATTAAGGTTTTAAAGAATGACAGCCTGAAAATCAGGATTTGTCAGATTTCACTTTAAATTGGATTTTCCAGTAACTGAAAAATATTTTCCCCAAATAATTTTCTTCATATTGTCTTGCAAATAATCTTAATGATCTTATTAATTGTGATATTCCATACTCAGGAAACACAGTGTCAGTTGGCAGCTGTAAATATGTATACCCTATGAGATTTTCGTAGTTAAAACAATGTCACTAACACAGCAAGTTAAGTATGTGATCTATGTTTCAACATTAAGGGAGAGTCAAGGGAGCAAGAAATCTAGGTCTGATCAAAACATCTCAAGTCATGAGCCCTGAAATTTCTTAATTTCAAAAAATTTTTAGAAGGTTCAGCCATTGTTTCCTGAAGGATGAAGAAGAGAGTCTATTTGAAGATTAAAATCAACAGAATTTGGGAGTTCCTGTTGTGGCTCAGCAGGTTATGAACCCAACTAATATCCATGAGGATGCAGGTTCAATCCCTGGCCTCACTCAGTGGGTTAAGGCTCTGGCATTGCTGTGAGCTGTGGTGTAGGTCACTAGAGGCAGCTTGGATCCCACACTGCTGTTGCTGTGGCGTAGGCTGGCAGCTGCAATTTGACCCCTAGCCTAGGAACTTCCATATGCCACAGGTGTGGCCCTAAAAAACAAACAAACAAAAAAGACAAAACAAAAGATCAAAAATAAAGTAAACAATTTTATGATGAATTGAAGAGAGAGGTGGTCTGAGGGAAGCCAGAAGAAAAGAGGAGGACAACCAAGAAGAGCAATCAGCATTTTTGCAGGAGTCATGCATAGCTTGAGAAAAACACAAAGCCCTGAGCCGGGGCACTTTGAAGAGGCACACTCTGATGACTGGGTAGGTGGGTGAGCAGCGTGGAAAAGGTCTCGAACAGACAACTGAAACTGCCAAACCTACAGATAACTACCTGGCCCCCAGATATTTGTTGATATAATGCAATAATGACCAGCTCATAAAAATCTAAGTTTCTGGCTTCTTATGAAAAATTGGAAGATCAGCCACACCAGGCTGATCTCAGAAGCAGTCACAGGCTAAAGCTCAGTGGTGACGCTCCACTCAGCTATGCACCCATCTGCTCTAAGCATCACTGCCCTTTACCCAGCCACTCCTCTCAGTTCCATCATATGTAAGAATATGATTTTGTGAGTCAGTCTAAAACATGGAATCCAGCAGCAAGACTGGGTCCAGTGGAGCAGATCACACAAAGGCATTTCTTTGGAAAACAAGAAGTTACAAAAGGAGGAATGAGCAGCAACACAATGGGAAAGCAAAAATAAATTTGGCTTATGTACTGACTTTACCTAGGAGTGGTTTTAGCAAACATCAAAAAACCTCGGAGAACAAATTTATGGGTAGAATAGAACACCTCATCCCAGACAGTCTGGCTGCACCCAAACTACAGCACTTCTACTATAGGAGAGAGGGACCTACACAAATTTATTCCTAAATGTTTTGCACTGGTACAGGCTGCAGCTTGTCCAATTACCAAGAAAATGTGAGTATGGCTTTACAAAAAGCCAGAGTGAGCAAGGGAATCATATATCTGAATAAACATGTTTGCCTAGAGCAGAAAAACCTTGCCTTCTCAGTGCAGAGGGCTTGCTAAGTAAGAGGCACCACAAGAATAGATGGAATCAAAGCTCAGTATTTGCATTCACTTGAAGGCATAAGAGAACTCAGTCTTATACTTCATTTATTTTTTAGAAAAACATTCTGTAGAAAACGCCCATTAAGCATTTCCCCTAAGTTTCACTTCCTCAGGGTTCACTACACTCTAAATGGCTATGCCTCAGGCCAGTGTGCACTGGTGCATCGGTCCCAGGGCTGTCCCATCAGCATCACAACGTTACTAACGGCAACCTCTGTGGGAGAAGGGACTCTGCTCTAAGCTCTACCACCTTCTCATCCTGGCTCTGCTCACTCTGGCTTGTTAACTTACTTTCTCTTCTTGGAGGAAAAATAAATCATTCAGGTGTATACATTATGAATGCAGTTATGTAAAAAAAGTGAGCACGCATGTTGACAAGAATGGGAGAGCATGGGCGGAAATAAGGATAGCAATTGTGTTAGGCAAGATTCCTTTCTGAAGAAAGTACTTTTGAATATCTTTATTACATACTACTTTTTATTAAAACACTCATACTTGACAATTTAATATTTTTGTTTTCTGATGCTACTTCCTTAACTCTTGGAGCTACTAAAAGTATAAAATGGGAGTTCCGCCATGGCGCAGAGGAAACGAATCTGACTAGGAACCATGAGGTTGTGGGTTCAATCCCTGGCCTCATTCAGTGGGTTAAGGATCCAGCGTTGCCGTGAGCTGTGGTGTAGGTTGCAGGCGTGGCTCAGATCTGGTGCTGCTGTGGCTCTGGTGTAGGCCGGCAGTGACAGCTCCAATTAGACCCCCTAGCCTGGGAATCTGCATATGCTGTGGGTATAAAATGGAGATATGCATTCACCTGGTTAGCCAATATAATATTTTTTGCAGCCTATTATGTGGAAGACACTTGCTGGAACTGTGGGGGGTGTAAACATCTAAGACTGGGCAGTTGCTTTCAGTGGCACCTGACTTAGGAAGAGAAGAAATGACCCTGAAAAGCTACAATAAAGGCAATGGGGAGTTCCCGTCGTGGCGCAGTGGTTAACGAATCCGACTAGGAACCATGAGGTTGCGGGTTCGGTCCCTGCCCTTGCTCAGTGGGTTAAGGATCCGGCGTTGCCATGAGCTGTGGTGTAGGTTGCAGACGCGGCTCGGATCCCGTGTTGCTGTGGCTCTGGCGTAGGCCGGTGGCTACAGCTCCGATTGGACCCGTAGCCTGGGAACCTCCATATGCCACTGGAGCGGCCCAAAGAAATAGCAACAACAACAACAACAACAAAGACAAAAAAGACAAAATAAATAAATAAATAAATAAAGGCAATGGGAATGAAGTTTGGTCAGGAGAATTGTATAAACAGAGAATCAGTGTTCAAAAGAGGGAAGAACCAGTGGGTTTCCTAAAAAGGAAGCAGGTAGGCCAGGCCTGGAAAGAAGAGCGAGGGCTCACTAAATCAGCAAACACGAGTACCAGCTCAGTTCCAGGCTCCGTGCCATGCACCCTCACAGATAACAACTCATTACTGGTGACCAAGTTGAGGGAAGCACTGGGAGAACAGGGTTTGCCGTGGAAGGCTGGCGGTGGAGGCTGAGAGGTGGTGGGATAAGAGGTGGTTAGGCAGAGGAAAAAAAAGAATTCTAGTCAGAGGAAACAGGTAAGACCAAGAGGTATCTCATTTGGGATTACACACAGGAAAGAACAATTCAGTGATATATTAGGAGCACTAAAAATGTTCACATTTTTTTTCTTTTTTTTAGGGCCACACCTGCAGCATATGGAAGTTCCCAGGCTAGGGATGATACAGGAGCTGTAGCTGCTGGCCTACACCAGCAATGCCAGATCTGAGCCGCATCTGCAACCTAAGCGGCAGCTTGTAGTGAGGCCGGGGATTGAACCCACATTCTCATGGATACTAGTGGGGTTCTTAACCCACTGAGCCACAACAGGAACTCCTAAATGTTCACATTTTGAACTAATAATGCCATTTCTGATAATTAATCCCTTAGGAAATAATCCTAAAGACCAAAAACACTGAATGCATAGATTTTCATTGAAACACTAGTTCCAATAACATCTATCTCAAATGGGACCCTCTCTCCATCATTTCTCTCCCTTTACCTTGCTTTTATTTTTCTTCATAGCACTTACCATTCTATCATATGTCATTACATTATTGAAGGGAATACCACAGCATATTTGTTTATTATCTGTTTCCCCAAGTAGAATGTAAATTCAATTGGGGCGAATGTGTTATCTATCTTGCTTACTTTTATATCTTCAGCACAAATAAATATTTGTAGAAAGAAAGAAGGAAGGAAGAAAGGAAGTAAAAAAGAAAGGCAGGAAGGAAGGGTTATAAAGGAAATTAATAGGGACAACTTTAATGCTCAAAATGAAGAAATGGCTAAGTTATTTATTTATCATATATCCATTTGGTTGACTTCAACAATCAACATTTAAAATAAGAGTTTAGGCGTTCCCAGCATGGCTCAGTGAAACGAACCCAACTAGGATCCATGAGGATATGGGTTTGATCCCTGGTCTGGAAATTTCCACATGCTGTGAGTGGGACCAAAAATAAAAATAAATACAAAATAAGATGTGACTGGAGGAGGAAAATAAGCCATGAAAGAAAATAGCTTAAAAAATAAAATGAGTTTATACTAAAAAAAAGAAAAAAAAAAAGTTTATACTATATAAAAAGTATTTATGGTAAATTTTTAAAAAGCAGACCAAAATATGCATATTGTACCATCACAAGAACTTTTTTTTTAAAGTACAAACCAGAAGGAAATACACTAAAACGTTTATATTAATTTTTTTTTCCCACTGGGTAGTAAAAATGTGGTTTTATTCTTCATTCTTCTATATATTTTCCAAATTTTTTATGCTGAACCTGGTATTTTTTAAATAGGAAAAATATAAAATAACTCTTAACAACAATCACAAAAAGTAACTCAGGCAGGGACAGGTTTGGCCTCAAATACCAGGTTAGCAGTTCCTGTCATGGTGCAGTGGAAACAAATCCGACTAGGAACCATGAGGTTTCGGGTTCGATCCCTGGCCTTGCTCAGTGGGTTAAGGATCTGGGGTTGCCGTGAGCTGTGGTGGAGGTTGCAGACGCGGCTCAGATCCTGTGTTGCTGTGGCTCTGGCGTAGGCTGGCAGCTACAGCTCCATTTAGACCCCTAGCCTGGGAAGCACCATATGCTGCTGGTACAGCCCTACAAAGACAAAAAAAAAAAAAAAAAAAAAGACAAATGCCAGGTTAAGTAGTGTGCATGTGAGTTAACCAAAAATGAATAGCTACAGTGGTTTTTAAGTAAGGAGGAAGAGTAAAACTGGAGACAGGGAGGGTAGTGGGAGGGTACTGCTCTAGGCCAAGTGCAAAAGGATGAACATGAACTGAGCAGTGCCAGGTCTAGATGGACAGAAGGAGCTATTACAAGAAATGCTGAAACAAAGCACTAGTGAGTTCTAGTGACCAATTCGGTATGGAAGAAGAAGGAACCAAAAGTGATACAGGGCTTTGCTTAACCAGGAGAATGCGAGTATAATTAGGCGGCATATGTTTCCTTACTTGGCTTTATGAAAGAGCTTTGGCATGAAGACTGTTCCACATAACTTATTTTCCAGTTGAGATGCTAACTTAGTTGTTTTCTTTAAATTTGTAAAATCTGGACAATAATTATCACCTCTGTGAGATTCCAAGGGAGAAAATGCGAAACAAGATAGAAACCCCATTTCAAAGCCAAAGATTGATTGCATGCTTTGGCAACACTCAAGAGGCATCCCTGTAAAAGCAGCGTATAGTAGGAACTTGGCAGTTCTTCTGTTAGGTCACCCAGTAGGTCAAACACATCATATGCAATTTATTATCCAATTTCTGTGAAACTTGGTGGAAGCTTCATATAAAAGGGAAATATGCATCCTCACAGCAGAAACTCGTAGGATTTCTTACTTGAGGTGTGAACACAGAGTTTGGGGTTTTCTAGTACCTAAAACAGTACTTCCTTCTTAGGAATATCAGTATCTCCAAGTATTCTCCTTTAATGGCCACAAGTAATGTAACATCAAGAAATTCTTAGAAAACAGGAGTTCCCATTGTGGCTCGCGGTAACAAACCTGACTAGGATCCATGAGGTGGCGGGTTTGATCCCTGACCTCGCTCAGTGGGTTAAGGATCTGGCATTGCTGTGAGCTGTGATGTAGGTCAAAGACGCAGCTCAGGTACCGCGTTGCTGTGGCACAGGCCGGCAGCTGCAGCTCCCATTCGACCCTTAGTCTGGGAACTTCCATATGCTGTGGGTGTGGCTCTAAAAAGTGAAGAAAAAAAAAAAAAAGAAATTCTTAGAAAACAAACCTGTGTTAAAGCACTTATATACAGAACATTGTCCTTAAAAATACTTGTTTTAGCCTCAGAATTAAAAGGCTATGTATCATTAAGACATTAGTAGCAACAAATCCTCTTAATTTCCTGAGTCAGCAGACTAGGAGACAACGGCATGCCTCTCCCAGACAAGAAAAGGCTTGACGGTGCAGGCACCACGAGGTGAATTATCTGCCCATTGCAGAGGAGAGCTCTTATAACTAAATTCAAGAGGAATCAAAGACCAACTGGCCAATATTACAGAAAATAACACAAAAGGAGTGAAAAGAAAGGCTCACATACCTGGCATCAAGGAACCTTGATCTTAGAATCATAACTGCTTCACAAGTGCTTTGTTTGAGCTGCATCTGAATGGAACTAAATTTTCGATGGATGATGCCCACCATTCTTTCAATCTCTTTTGGGGAAATGGGACGTGTTCTACTCTGCTCTCGGAGAAGGTTCATCACATGTGTAGTGAATTCATTACATGCCTGTAAGAAGGAAAAAATAATCATTCCTTAGGAGTCTGGTATTTTATATTATCACACCCAGACATGAACTCATCTGAATTTCTACCTCATTTGCAATTGCCAATGGTATTATGCAGTAGGTAGGATAAAATGAAAACCAAGACACTTGTGAAATGGCAGTGATAGTTAGACGGGGGTGCAAGAATTCTGAAACTATGAATGGCCAGACATGCAAGGGACACATAGCACTTAACTGTCCTAACTGCCCTTCCACTACCCTCATCCCAGTTCCAAAATGAGGTTTTCCCACTGGAAGATGCCAATTCCTATATGTAAGTACAAACATATATTAATTGCTAATATTAAGCATCTCCTATTTTCTTTGGAGTTTTACATTTATTCAACAAATGTTTGCGGAAGCACCAAGAAGTTCAAATCCTTCCAAGTGCAATTAAGGGACACCTAATGTGCAAGGGACCTGACTTTCAGTGCAATAAAACATATAAAAACTAATTCTTAAACAAGGCAGTCTGTGCAAAGTGTCACAGGAAAATATGATTAAGTGTTTCCTGAGTTCCAAAGAGGAAGAATTCTCATCTGGAAGCAGAGATCACGTCATGGCAAATGTGACATTTAGGCTTTAAAGAATAGGTAAGATTTTTTTGAAAGGTGGCATAAAGGCGGAAATCAGGAAGAATTCCAGGCACAAGAAAAACCCTGGAAATAATGGCATGTGGTGAGTCTAGAGGGATAGAGAGAATATGTAAAGGAGAAAAGGGGATTCAGATTTGCATTAGTCCATAAAGGCCTTTGAGGCCATGCCAATGGCCTAGAGTAATGTGGTTGTGGTGTGGGCCCTATTCCTGGATACATGCCATTCCTGAAAGATGGGTAAAGCAGCTCGACTCAGAGGAGAGGCAGCAGGAAAAGAAGGATCCGATCTGGGGCTCCAGCTCTCTAGTTAACAGTCCTCAGTCCCTGTCTCTTTCAGCTCACCTATATTCTTTTAGATCTATAAAACCATGTAACTGTGCCTACATGGAAATCCAGTATCGTCCCAGTAAATAAAACATCAGTCTAAAGTCTAAAACCCCTGGATAAAAAACAAACATTTTCTGATGTTTTTCTTAAAAAACAATCAGACTGTACGGATACCCCTAGTAGGGGTAGACAGAAAAGTGTTGATCACGGCAAGACACATTTTGAAGATACAATACTGTCTACTTCCCTAGAGATAACCTGAACGTGTAGCACATGATAGTTTTTCTAACCACTCATTAGAAAACTAACCTTTCAAGTACACTGGGTGTTTGTTAATTTAAGCTTTCATGGAGCTTTATTCTATTTCCAAGGTGAGGTCAAATGAGTCTTGCTTACCAAATTTTTTATTTTTTAAATATGTTTAAGTCTTAAGAAATTTAGAGTTCCTTGTGAGTAGTGACTCTATGGGATTCTTCAGAGTGTAGATTTGTGCAAAACACACAGCAGGCATCCAATAAACGTCCGTGGATTGGTGGAGTTTGGTATTACAACTCAAGAGTAATATTGATTACTATCTGTAAAGATATTATCCCTGAACTGTAAGTGAAGAACTCAACCTGCAATCCATGGATAGGTTTAGAATGTCCATTACTCCCTGAAATCTTATTCAAGTTGTGTGCACATTTGTATTTCCTGAGGGGACAATTTGCGGGGCTTCTGTTTGTTTTCGTTTGCATCCACCATCTTTGCCAGTCTATACTTTTAAAAGGCTAAGAATTTGTCCTTAGGTTATGGCACAGGAAAACATAAAGGAACTTATTTAAGCTCTAAAACCAGAAGTTCTTTCCATCTTTAAGGAAACCAAAATAGAGAAAAAGAGATTTAAGATTTTCCCCACTATATTATCAACTTACACTGTCTTCTGCCAATCTGAAAATAAGTGGTCACTCTACCAATATATGTATAGATATTTTTTCTTACACTTTCCCTAAAGAGATATTCGTACAATTTTGAATTATATAATTTGACAAACTCTGGCCTTTGGTTTTCTTATTAGTAAAATGAAGAATAGTAAAATAGAGTACTTTCCCCAGACTGGAATCAGCAAGTTCTAGCCTTCTATAGCTAGTCCCAGAGAATGTTAATACAGTATGTTTGGGAAATGTAGGGTTAACCAAAATTTTTAAAGTTTGTTGTTTGTTTTTTGAGGCAGGACTCCTCAGTACTTCCAATATGCCAAGATGCATAATAAATCTTCAAGGCAGAATGGTGTATCCAACTTTTTCCAAATAAATTTCATCACAAAACATCTTTTCTCTAGAGCAGTGCTGTCCAAAAGAAATACATCGTGAGCCATATATGAAAAAAAAATTGTGTGTGTGGTGGGGGTCATTTAATGTTTTTTTCTATTGCACTGATTATTTTCCAAATGTGTTTTATTTTTTTCACATATAAAATTAAGAATTTTTCCAGTAGTCACATTAAAAAATTAAGAATCAAGTGAAATTAATTTTGATAATATATTTTACTTAACCCAATATATGAAAACTATTAACACTTCAACACATAATATCTTTAGAAAATTGTTAATGAGATATGTTACATTCTTTTTTCATACACACTGAAATCCAGTATATATTTTACATTTACAGCACATCTAAATCCAGATTAGCAAGATTTCAAGGGCTCAATAGCCACATGTGACTAGTGGCAACCATATTGCACAGCACAGCTCTACAGCATCTTGTGGACCAAAGTACCAAGTGAGAAAAACTCTTTGAGAAACAGTACACGAAATAATCTTTATGTTTCATTTTCATTCTTCACCACCACCACCATTCACACAAATCCACAAAAGAAAGGGCAGTTTCACTTAGGAATGTTCTTGATGAAGCAAGATAAATTACTCGTTATATTGCATCTCGATCCTTGAGTGACAAGGGTGGGAAGAAACATAGTAAAAGCACTTCAATTGTTTGTCCAAGGATGGTCGTCTCGAGAAAAAGCACTTGTGTGACTCAGTTATGAGCTGATGCCACCTTTTGCGTGGAACATCATTTTTATTTGAAAGCAAAATCAACAAATTATAATTATTCAGACTTGGGTATCTGGTAGATATTTTCTCAAAAATGAACCAACCACACCTGTCATGTCAAGGAAAACAGCTGACTGCAGTTGTGCCGATGATGAAATTTGACTTTTCAAGTGAAAACTGTAATTTCGGAAAACTTGCATCCACCACCTTGAGCTTGATAAGTTTCCAAGTAGACTTTCTGATTAATTTTGTGTTGATATTAATAAATATGATATTTTGATATTGTATAATGAGAAGTGTTAACATTGGAAGTTATGTATAAATTAAGGAACCAATATTTTCCAAATGATTAATGCATGATATTACAAAAACATGCATAGGCAGAAGACCCATTCAAAATGCACACTAGACCAATGGGTTTTAAAGGAACAGAATACAAAAAGTTGATATGGTATCAGATTCGTTATAAATAACCTTTAAGAAATGACAACTTGTCAAGTTTTGGTATAATATCAAAGAATATTCACAATTATCTGAAAAGGCTATTAATACACTTCTCCCTTTTCCAGTGACATATTTGCGTGAGGCCAGGTGTTCTTCATATACTTCAACTGCATGAAAGGAGACTGAATGTAGAAACAGAAGCACATATACGAATCCAGGTGACTTCTAGGAGTTCCCATCGTGGGGCAGCAGAAATGAATCCAACTAGGAACCATGAGGTTGCAGGTTTGATCCCTGGCCTTGCTCAGTGGGCTAAGGATCTGGTGTTGCCATGAGCTGTGGTGTAGGTCACAGGTGTGGCTTGGATCCAGCATTGCTGTGCCTCTGGCATGGGCTGGTGGCTACCGGTCCAATTCAATTCAACCCCTAGCCTGGGAACCTCTATATGCTGCGGGTGAGGCCCTAAAAAGACAAAAAAAAAAAAAAAAAAGAATCCAGGTGACTTCTATTAAGCCCATTAAGAATTTTGCAAAAATGTAAAAGTAGCACCATTCTTCTCACTAAATGTTGAGGTGGTGTTTTTTTTTTTTTTTGCAAACATAGGCTTTAAAAATATATTATTATAGTGAAGATATAATGGTTATTCTTGTTTTTTAATTTAATATTTTTATTTTTTCTGTTTTATTTTCAATTATAATAAATTGTTGATAGATATAACCCACTAAACAAGGGGTTAATATTGGCTCTTAAGGGGTCGCCAATATTTTTTAGGGGGTACACCTGTGGCGTATGGAAATTCCTAGGCCAGGGATCGAACCCATACCACAGCAGCAACTGGAGCCACTGCAGTGACAATGCCAGATCCTTAACCTATTGAGTTACATGGGAACTCCCTCCAATTTTTTTTTTTTTTGGCTTTTTAGGGCCATACCTGAGGCATATGGAGGTTCCCAGGATAGGGGTCTAATCAGACCTCTAGCAGCTGGCCTACGCCACAGCCTCAGCAACATGGAATCCAAGCCGTGTCTGCAACCTACACCACAGCTCACGGCAATGCCAGATCCTTAACCCACTGATCAAGGCCAGGGATCAAACCCACAACCTCATGGTTCCTAGTCGTATTGTTTTCCGATGCGCCATGACAGGAACTCCCCTTCAATAATTTTTAAGAGTCTGAATCCTAAGGCCAGAAATTTTGAGAACTGTTGTACTGGAGCATTTGCACATGTAATGTTGTTAATTCCTACAAACCTAGCTCACACATTATGGTAACATATATCTATGACAGAAAGTCTTGATAAATAATTCAAGACTCCTGTGTGAATGACACCTGAGATGGGCTTTTTGGCTTGTTTTCTCTGATTCTCAGTTTTCCTCCGGTTGTATTTTAACCTCTCCAGAATAAATGGTTGCCTATGGTTTCTAAGAAGCAGTTTTACAGGCTTGTGTGAAAAACAAGGGTTAAAAGCAAAAAGTTTCTGCATCTAAAAACTCATAATTTCCTAAAACATTTGCTGAATGTCTCACAACTTATTAAGTGAAGTCATCTATGAATGCAAATGCTGATTAGCAATTTGGCAATAGCCCAACATTCACAGAATTCACATAGCTTTTCTTTAAACCAGTAGTTCATACATGATTAATTAGAACATCTCATTTATGTAGTGTGCACTTTAGCTCATTACTCTAAGTAAAATTCGTTAAGTATTTACATTTAGATAATTAAAATCTGGGTACACCCTTAAGAAAGATGCATACACTTTAGGCAAAGTGATTTTTTTCCTTTATACCACTGAAAGTAAATTACAGCCTCATTTACAGCATCATCTGTACCAGTGTCAGAGCAGAGCACAGTACTGCCTCATCTCCTATTCCTTAAAAGGTATACATTTTTTTTAAACATATAAATGCAGTAAGAATGATCAAATGATTGCAGAGTTCTTTTGATGGGCCACCCAACCACATACTAGCATCAATGCTGTTTAAAAATGTAAGATGCTCACTTCAAACATTTATCATATCCTCCATCATAGCTACAAGACTATATTATTAAAATAGACATGGAGAAATTTTTCATTGCCTTATTATTTTTCCAAGTGGAATTGTCAGTTAAGAATTTTCTGGTCAATGTCCACAATACAAATGTAAAAACAATCACTTAACAAGGATATTTAGGAAATGAGAATTTTGATTCCTTGGATTTTCTGATTTACAAGTAATGGCTGAAAACCTTTTATTCTTTTTTTTTTTTTTTTTTTAATCTTTTGTCTTTTTAGGGCTGCATCCACGGCATATGGAGGTTCCCAGGCTAGGGGTCTAATCGGCTGTTGCCACTGGCCTACGCCAGAGCCACAGCAACGCGGGATCCGAGCCGCGTCTGCAACCTACACCACAGCTCAGGGCAATGCCGGATCCTCAACCCACTGAGCGAGGCCAGGGATTGAACTGGCAACCTCATGGTTCCTAGTTGGATTTATTTCCGCTGTGTAACGACGGGAGCTCCCCTTTTTTTCTTTTAATACAGTTGTTGAAAATTATCTAGGATGTATTTTTGTTTAACATGGAACAAAATGCATGTTTTGCTTAAAACATACATTGTAATAACATAGTTAAGTGAACATAAAGTGTTAAAAACTTCATCTGATAAAAACTATTTTCTTGTTTTCTTTCTTTTTACTTTTTTTTTTTTGTCTTTTTGCCATTTCTTGGGCCGCTCCTGCGGCATATGGAGGTTCCCAGGCTAGGGGTCTAATCAGAGCTGTGGCCGCCAGCCTACGCCAGAGCCACAGCAAAGCAGGATCCGAGCCGCGTCTGCAACCTACACCACAGCTCACGGCAACGCCGGATCGTTAACCCACTGAGCAAGGGCAGGGACCGAACCCGCAACCTCATGGTTCCTAGTCGGATTCGTTAACCACTGCGCCACGATGGGAACTCCTTTTTTTTTTTTTGCTTTTTAAGGCTGCACCTATGGCATATGGAAGTTCCCAGGCTGGGGTCCAATCAGAGCTGTAGCTGCCGGCCTACACCACAGCTCATGGCAATGCCGGATCTTTAGCCCAGTGAGAGATGACAGGGACTGAACCCACATCCTCATGGATACTAGTTGGGTTTGTTACCGCTGACCCATGACAGGAACTCTGATAAAAAAAATATATTTTCAATCAATTTTTATTATGAGCCTTTCTCCTTGCCCTTTGTTCCTTTCTTCTTAAAAATCCAAGTAATATAGTTGAGGATTTGAAATAATGTTATGAATGATATTTGTTAGCTTAAAATTATCTCCTCAATATCCATTACATATTTGGCCTGCACTCAAAATTAGTTTTCAGGGTTTTGTTTGTTTTGAAGGGGTGCTTTTTTCATTTGTGAATTTAAGATTCAATTCCCTTCTTGCCTGTAATTTCACATCATTGAATGTAAAAGTGTAAAATCAGACAAAGAGCATGGGTTGACTTTAGAGGAAGTTTTAAAATAGCTCATGAGCAGATCTAAAAAACCGAATTGGCCTGTTGCCTACAATCAGCATCTAGAGAAGCTGATTGCAGGCAACTGATCATAAAACCCCCATTCTCAAAATCTACTCTTCAAAGAAAGAATAAATCTCTATTAAAAGCTGATGATTCTCAAATTTACATGCATCCATTTTCTAGATGTCTTTCTAACCTTGCACAGAACTCTAGTCCACTATTATAAACTTTATATTGATGGAATCCTTATTAAATCAATGGATTCTCCTTGTTTTAGGATAGAAGTCAACACTCAAAGATTCTTTCTAAGCCAACAAAAATGAGATCAATATGCCTAAGGAACAGTTGCAAAGATGAAATATCTATTGTACCTCAACACATCTTAACATAATTACATGGTTTATGGACCTATCTCATGAGGGTTTTTGTAAGGATTAGATTATATAACACATGTTAAGATCTTTGCACAGTATGGAACATAATTAATATTTTAAAGAGCAGTTATTATTGACAACGGAAATGGTAATTTTATGAAAATCGGGTTGTTCTGCTTTTTTTTTTTTAGGGCCGCACCTGGCGGCACACGGAGGTTCCTAGGCTAGGGGTCTAATCAGAGCTACAGCTGCTGGCCTACGCCACAGCCATAGCAATGCCAGATCCGAGCCTTGTCTAGAACCTACACCATAGCTCACGGCAACAGCTGGATCCTTAAGCCACTAAGCGAGGCCAGGGATCAAACGTGCAACCTCATGGTTCCTAGACGGATTCATTTCCGCTGTGCTACAACAGGAACTCCGAAAATCATATTTTTGTGTGTTATTCTGCAAAAAAACCCCTACTCTGATTACCTAATATAGTTCTGCCTTCCGGTTGCCTGAATAAATACAAACACTGCTTCCAAAGAAATTGGAGGGGGGGAGGAGTATTCAAACATAAAACAATTAATTCCATTAATCAAGTACATGGTCAAAGATATATTTGGTACCTAGAGCCAACAAACTAGAAACTTGGACGAAAAGGGGGGAACACTCAACACTGCTTCCAGTCAAGGAAAAGACCCAGCATGAAAGCTGACAAGAAGTAAAACCGTTTCCTTGGAGCAAAGAATGACAAAGTCTTGCTTGGGAAAACGAAATATAAAGTTTATGTCAAGTAATACCCTTTTGTCTTTCTTGCTTAACTGTTAAGAAGAAATAGCAAAATGGGATTAGGAGTTTGTGGGCTTTACAATCTCTTATGTAATAACATTAGCATTTAAAAACCTGATTTTTTTTTTTGTTTAATATTTCTTTACAAGCAAAGGAGATCTCGCCAGCAAATGTAAACTCACAATATTGAGATCCTCAAAAAGCACAAGGCTGTGCCTTTAGAGCAGTTTAGGTTGCATGCTCAGTCTCCGTCCCCCCACCTCAATTCCTGGCAATCTGACAGCCCTCTAGCAGCTAAACAGTACCTAATTTCTAGAGCACATTTGCATGTGTGTGTGTGTGTGTGTGTGTGTGTGTGTGTGTGTTTATTTTTATTTTTTAAATTTAGTTTTATTGGAGTATAGTCGACTTACTTTATAGTTGTATTATTTTCGATGTACAGCAAAGTGAATCAGTCATACATATAAATATACCCATTCTTTTTTCCTGTATAGGTTATTACAAACTATTGAGTAGATGTTCCTGTGCTATACAAGGGGTTCTCATTAGGTCTTGAGCACGCTGAGTGTACATGCTTGGCTCCAATCCTTTACCTGATTTGAGGTGAATTCAAAAGACATCTGTGAACCCAGAAAGCAGGTTCCCAGATGCTTGGGGAAGGTTGGGACCCTTACAACACTTTTGCCTTCAGCAAAAAATGTATTTCAATATAATTATAGTAGATAGCTTTCAATATGTCATCTCTATTATAGTAGCTGTAAATTATGAAGTGAATTGCTTGTGTACAAGCATTTCTTCTGGTACAAGCAAAGTGGGAGAGCTGCATAGGGCATGATATATAGCTTTCCCTTTTTAACTGAGAACAAATGTCTAAGTCAAATTTCATTTGCGAAAACCGATGGATCCATTTCCCTTTGGAAGACAGGCAGAAGAACCAAAAGGCCTTCAATTCTTGAAAATAGGCTTCTCGGGACCTTTGGCTCGAATTCATTAGGAATTCACCTATTCTAATAGTTGGGCTTTTAATCATAAAAGTATATTAGAAAGGTACAGTAAAAGCATTTTTCAAAACTTGTAGCTAATTAATAAGCAGACAAAGAAGCAACCAGGTTTTTCTTCCGGCTAAAGAGGAAGGCAATACACCCAGGACAAAAATACTACAACACAGTTGCTACAAGCTTTGAAAAATTATCATATTCCTCTGGAGTGTCAGGATCAATAACAGAAAACTAAAATAGTTTTGGTTTTCCTTTTAGGTGGTAGTAATATTAAAGAATCTTACTCTAATATACATTCTATGCCTAATATTTCAAAAGCATTTGTAAGTGAATTTAGACGGTTATCACCAAAAATCATTATATCTGAGCCTATGTAATGTAAACATATGATCAAAGGACCTTTTCTGGAGAAAAAAAAAAGGACAGGATTTTTAAAGACAGTATCATTCCCAAAACATACACATAAAGAAAGCTGAGCCTTGCAGCTTGGATTTAATTTTGCTCTAACTGTGGCTCTAGTCTGCTTAGCTTTGTAAATGTGGCTCTGTTTATAAGGTACTTTAATTTACTGCAGTGGTGGTGTTTGTTAATTTTACGGCAATCTAAATCTAAACAGGCTTCAGATACATTTTCATTACAGCTTCATTGCAAAACACAGTGGAGTGAATAGCTCTAAGATTCCAATGTAGTTTATTTCTTTTAGTAAAAGACAACACAGTTTTCTGACGAAGCCTCCGCCTTAACATATATGTTCTTCCTTTTTACTAGCAAGCTTCCTGTCACTCAGAGGACCCATGTTCATGTACTTTTAGGAAGAAAAATATAATTTCTGTAAAGTGATTAAAATAGTTATTTTTTTTTTCCATCTCTGTTCTGATCCCAACCCAAACGCAATCCAACATGGGCAAATAAGAGAAAAATCAGAATGTATCTGAATTATTTTCAAATTCTAATTGTTAAAAATGAGATGAGACCCAAAATGGAGTCACTTATGCTATGCCCCAAGTCACCCAACCAAGACTACTTAATTTCAGTTTCAGTCTCTGCCAGGAATGTAATCTTAAACCAGTCAATGTGGAATTACCGGGTCAGCACTAGTGAGGTAATCTGCCTGACAGACCCCTGCTATGCCCTAGAGGAAGGTGACCTTGCCACAACCAATCCTTTTTGCTAGTGTAACTTCCTTGTCCTGCTCCTTTCTGCCTGTAAGTCTTTCATTTAGTACAGCTTCTTGGAGCTCCTTTCTTTGGGTTAAGAGGAGATGCTGCTTGATTCATGAATCACTGAATAAAACCAATAAGATCTTTAAAATTTACTCAGTTGAATTCTGTTTTTTCACAATCATAAGCAGCAGCATAATTCAACGGAAAAGAAAGGCATATTGTCAGAAACTGATTTCAAAACCTGATTCTGATTCTGACACTAACTAGATGTGAGATGCTGGACAAATTGCTTAACCTGAGTCTCGTTTTCTCACCTGTAAAATGGAAATTATAACACCCATCCATTTTAGAAACACTAGTCCTTCATCCCACGTAGTTCTTTGTAGCCCCTGTGGTAACTCCAAAGCATATCCCTGAGAGTTCTACCCCCGATAAAGCCCTTGTATCCCAAAAATGCAAAAAGAAAAAACTACCTTATGGCAAAACTCACTGATCCTAATAAGCCTAAGAACTACACACAGAATAGCGATAAAAAGCCAGCCCCAAAGACGACCCAAGAGAACTACCTTATTTCTAAAACAATTCAGAACCTACAGGAGAAAATTTGTAAGCTAAAATTCTGTTGAATCAGCCAATGAGCCATCATACTCTATTTGTCCATAAGACTACATAGATTTCAAATATCTATATTTTCCCTTCTGAAACTTTCAAAAATGAGAAAGGAAATACACATTCAGTGGTTTCTATGAGGCTATTGACCATATCTAGAAATAAGATTCATGATTACATTTTAAAACTCATTATTTCCCAATTTGATAGTGAAAATAAAAATACATAATATAGATCATTTTATGAAGAACTTGTGTATCCATGTGTATTTTTAAAGCAAATAAAACAAAATAAAACAAAAGCCTTGGTGACAACGATTAATGTCAGCTTCACCTAACTTCCAACAGGACTAAGGGGAGAAGATAAAGAGGCTGGTATGAAGAACATGGCAGGAGATAGTAAGGAACCATCATAGTTCCTCAGCTAAAAAGCCAGGCCATTTGACCCCTAATACTATAGATCTTTCCATGCAAGGTGACTGTCAGTATTTATTTTTAGTAAGTATGTACGGATGTATTTAACAATTAGGGTTACACTACAAATTAGAGCCATTTTCTACTGTTTATGCGCAAGGCAACCTTTTCAGCCATGACTTATTTTGTTTATTCTCGATTATTCATCTATCAAATCAGAAAGCTCAATTTTTTTCATATACATACACAAGACCATTTTTCCAAAATTCTTATTTGCACTTCGTCCACCAAAAATTATTCCTGCAAATGAGACTAGAGATACAATGAGAGCCTAGAAAGCCTATTCAAAAAAAAAAAAGTCTTATAATACTAATTTATATTGTATTTTAACATAAAGCTACATAAATTTTTCTATCCTTCCTCAAAACACACTCACCTCAGGGACAGAATCCAGCATTTGCTTAATAACACCATATCCAGAATATTAGAGAAGGCAATGAAAAAAATAACACACATAACTAAAACTATACAGGGAACTTAGAAGAAAAATCAATATTAAAACTGACCAGGACATAACATCATGGTATTTGGACTTTAATAAATGCCTGACTACGGAGTGAAGTATTTATGGGTGAGATGACATGATGCCTGGAACTTACTTTAAAATACTCTATGACCCAAAAAAACAGTGGTGACTGGGAGACAGACAAAATAAGACTGATAAAGTGTTGATAACTATTAACCTGGGTAATGGGTATCTAGGAGGTTCCTTATTTTAGGTTGAACTCTATAAAATTGCCAATATGCAACTATTTACGACCTAAAAACTTAGCAATGTCATAGAATTCAACCTAAAATTCTCTTTATTTCAGGGTACATTTAAACATTTCCATAATTATTTTTTAAAAATCACCTTTCAGTGAGAATTCCTCAAACTAAGCAGGTTTTTAGCCTTAAACTAGCAAATAAAATGTTTAAAATGAACAACCAACATTTCACCTTGTTCCTTGACTCTAAGGTTTATTTTTTATTTTTTAACATCTCTGAAGTTTGGAAGCATTTGGAATCGGTGGCATGTTATACTTCAATTGGGCAGTGCTAATTTTCTCTGGGTGGTTGGCAACACAACGATACAGCTTAAAATCAACGCTATCTTAGATCCAATGAAGTATGGTTAATGTAATTGCTGAGAAAAGCACTTTTAATCCATACTTTCTTTCTAATCAGGAATTTAGTACACAATGCCTAGTATTCCCTGCCCCAGGAAACCTGTAATTATCTTGGGAGGTCTCCTCAGAGGAAAGGCCAGAACCTGCTTACTTTGTGAAGTCAGCTCCCTCCCCTATAGTCTGGCATAATCCTTAAGAATCAGTTCCCAGGAGGATTCCAGAGTTCATGGCATAGCAGGAAGAGCTCACTATGCCACGCTTCCCTTTAAAAGTTGTTATGATAGCTATGAACAAGGCCAGTGCATAAACGTTAATGACAAAGGGCTCTGCCGAGCACCAAGCAGTGAGGTCCGAGGGGAAGGATGGCTGCGGGTGTGGTAGGCAGTAAGGGCACATAAATGTGAGGGAATAAAGCTACAAAGTAGACGGGATAAAACAGATTTAGCTTCACCTCCACAATTTCAAAGGGACTTCACTTCACCAATCCAACAATTCACGTGGACTTTTGCATTGACCTTGTTTATTCTGCCGTTTATGTTAACATGTACACCTCACAGCCCTCAGAATTAGCGCAGTCTATTAGAAGAGCAACAGAGGGTTTGTGCAGGACTATGAGAGTGGCGGCTGCTGACCTGTTCATATTTCTCCAGTTCTGTGTGATAGATTTGTCTGATCTGGGTCAATTTGGCTCTGTAATCTGAGTGCTCAATAGAGTTATCTGAAGAACCTCCAGAGGCTGCCGCGGCTGCAGCTGCTGCCGCCGATCCCCCACCTTTCTCAGGACCTGAAACCCCTTCTGCCAAAAGCATATTGTCCAGTCTCATTAGCTGGGGATCGGGAGGGTCCTCCTCCTGGGCTCCTCTGATGCTGAGACCTTCAAGGAAAGAGAAAGAGAGACAGAGAGAGAAGAAGCGAGAAACAGGACAAATAGTGTGAGTAACTTATTTATTTGAGTACATGATCAAACAACATCAGTGTACTACAATTCATGCTGAGAATTTCATTGTTCGAATTTTATCAATAAGCATAAGTAAGCATGTTAAAACTCTTACTTCTATGAAATTTCTAGTATCACTCCCTCTCAATTTATCCTAGACTGGATCCTTAGAAAAAGGTAACCTGGGCTTCAGAGAATTCCAATATCCAGTCTTCTCAGATTTAGACGATTTAAGCAAAAATGGGAGAGGGGTAAAAATTGAAGATTTTTGAAAAAGAAAAAAAAATTAATTCCAAGGATACAAAAGGGACCCATTTTAAAAAAGGTGGTTATTCTGTTTCTCTGTACAGTTGGAAGAAGAGAATTTAAAATCCATAGACTACTTAATTCACAAGCTATATCCAAAAATTAGAAAACAGACAGGATTAGATGGGCTTCTCCACCATGTAATTTCAGGGAGAGAAGAGAAACACATACATTACGAGGTAATTAATTATGGTTTTAAAATATATATTATTAAATGAATTTGTTAAACAATTGCCAGCAAACTATTAACAGCAGAACATTAAATACAGTATTAAAAATACACCATCAACATGGCAGTACAGTGCTGGGCACAGTAGTCTCAATCTAATTTTGCTTTTAAATCAAGAACTTCCTAAGTGATGCCCAGTCAGCAACCTCATCTGAGTACTATAGATCACAGCTGACAATTCGTAGGTTTAATCAGGTCACTTAGGCTTTCTGCCAAGATGTTTTCAACAACACAGAAGACAAAGTTTTAAAATAATTATCATGGTATAAAAAGCACTGGAGTCATGACAGCTCAAAATCAGCAGTTTCATTAATGCGTAACATAATCTAAAATATCCCAGCCCAATTAACCTCTGTAAATCTGTTTAAAAGCAGCTTCCCCACACTAGTTACAAGGCATCTTGGGGAAGAGGGGGAAGGAAGTTGGCATCTTGCGTGTCTGCATTTGGATTCTGCCTTTTGCGTCTGTGACTGTTGTTGTTTATCCACAGTGGTGCACACTCTGTGACTAGTGTAACTTACATGACAGTAACATCTATAAGCTGCCAAGTACTCAACTGAGCACCAGCTCTGTGATTTTATTTGCTAACCTAAAACTACCATCAATTTTTTTAAGAACAGATTTCATTCCTAGATGTCTTGAATTATACCCGCAGCATGACAGAGCTCTTGGTTGTCTTAACTCAAATGCACAACTTTAATTTCCTCCCTCAAAACACTTTAAAGCTGGCACTTTCATTTAAAAATATACTTCAGAATAATTTCAGCTGGGTAATAAAACTAACTCACAATAATTTAAAATTATATCTGTTGCCTGTTCAGAGGTAAATAAATAAGGTTTGAAAACCATAATATACTAAGACAATAAATTCATTTAGGGAACCAAAAAGATAACTTTCTTAAATAAGATAAAATCACTATCAGCACATTGGTGATAATTAAAGAGAGAGAAACATGTTACTTGTTGTTTTATCTAGATCTAGAAGAAACTGTCAAAAATGGGGTACACTGGCATTTTTAATGTAATATCTTCGATTTCCTTCCCTTCACTTTGTTAGATGTTAAAATCTCATGACCTAGAACGCTTGCAGTTCCACGTAGCAAGTTTTTTGTGTATTTGGCATAAAGCGAGGACTCGCTGAACAACCTCTTACCTTGCACTTTAAGCTCTGTTCAATTTTGATATTATTTGTTTGGGAGTTCCTTAAGTTTCTCCTTTAAATCTATTTTTTTTCTTTTTTTCTTTCTTTCTTTCTTTTTTTTTTTTTTAATTTTGGCTATACTCACAGCACATGGGAGTTCCTGGTCCAGGGATCAAACCTGCACCACAGCAGAAACCCAAGCCGCTGCAGTAACAACGCCAGATCCCCAACTCACTATGCCACAAGAGAATTCTCAAGTTTCTCCTTTCTAAAGGAAATTTTTGCTCACATTTTAAGGTGTTGTTTCTTTTTTGTATTTACAGACACTGACACTTCTGGGAATGCGTTTTTTATCTACCTTCGAGGTACTTCCAGGTTTCTAGTTTTTCCCTCGTACTTCTACATACTGATCTCTTTCCTATGGACATTGGTGAGATTCTTTAATAGTAAATCAACACACACAGTCAAAGTTATCCCCCAATCAGTGTGGGAAACAAGAGAAAATGCTCAATGATTAATACACAAGCAAATAGACTATAAGGGACATAGAAGAAGGAAATCTGTCAAGAAGAAATGCAAAGGATGCATAGGTGACATATATATATAAATATATATATATTTACACCAACATCAGCATATCAATAAGAAGCAACCCTTAAATTCAATAATAGTAGATATATATAAACCATTTCCTGACAAAGTTCATACTCCTTTGGATGAAAAGTACTAGAGCACTTCACAATTAGGCAGTATCAAGAAGGCTATTTATCAATACTAAAGTCATTTTCATAACTATGGTTGGAAAAATGAATGGAATTTTTTCTCTATTAAGCAAAGTCATGATTATGAATCTTTAAATAGTAATAGCATCAAGTTTCTAAAATTATTTTTAATTTGACTATTTCTACTTATTTTTGTTGTGTTCAAATTACGATTTTATTCTTCATCCTACCTACCTCATTGTTACTCAGCTTGCTAACCTGCTAAAGTCACACCTTCTGTATCCTCTAGGCACCTATAAACATCTCAATGGGGAGTTCGAATCCATTGTGGCTCAGTGGAAACAAACCAGATTAGTATCGATGAGGATGCGGGTTCAATCCCTGGCCTCGCTCAGTGGGTTAAGGATCCGGTATTGCCGTGAGCTGTGGTGTAGCCACGCCAGTGGCTCAGATTTGGCTTTGCTGTGGCTGTGGCATAGGCTGGTAGCTGCAGCCATGATTTAACCCCCAGCCTGGGAACTTCCATATGCCACAGGTATAGCCCTAAAAAGCAACAAAATAAAATAAAATAAAATAAAATAAAATAAAATAAAATAAAATAAAATAAAATAAACATCTCAATGAAGCTAAATCTATAAGGGCCAGAATGAATCAAACTGTGTGGTTATTAAAAGCTCTTGATATCTTGAAACTTAGGAAAACAATAATTTAAAAAGTGATCATTGTTCCCTTTAATCCAAAATGTACACTGGGACATTTATAAAGGTTTATAAAGCTTTACATCTAGGCTCATTGGTTATATCATTATAAAGTTAAAAAACAACAACAATCCTATTTGGAATCTACTTATAACCACAACATTCATTTCAGTATCCCTAAGATTTAGACAAATCATACAAACAAAGTAAAACATTGTTTAACAATGAACTTGGCTTTGTTATAAGCGCACAGTTTTTGCATATCTTTCAGCAAATCCTAATTAGCTGTCTTTCAACATGCTGTGCACCTGCCCCACAGATAATGGAAGAGAGCATCTGCATAGACGACTGCATTCGGAGGGCAATAAATAAATTACGGGTCAAAATTATTACAAAGCTTTCTCCGAATAAACGCATACCCTTCACAATACTGAGCTGCAGATGTGAAAAGTACCTAAAGCCCACTCAAATGGTATGATTACGGGGCTGCTTGAGTTTAATAATCTGACTGTAATTCAGGCATTTTCAACAGCTCATTAAGGGTTCATTAATATATAGGCGAGCTTTTGAATTATAAATAAGCAGATTAGAAATCTTCAGCGGCTGGTTGTACAGTGGTAGCCTCTCTAACAGAACAACACCATAACACAATGAAGGCTTGACCTAGGACAATGAGGTGCAGACTCAGGGCACTAGCTAAGCTTTGTGGCCGTGGCTCTGTCATTTCAAGGACCAAGCCCGCTGGACCCATGACCTCTGTTCATGCAGGACTGAAGAATAGCTTCAGACCACAGCTATTTCAAATGTGTTCTACACATGGTTGTGAATTAGGCATAGCTAAGACCTAGCTCTACAGCATTTTCACAATCAGAGAAGACACATGAAATCCACAGTAATGATAAACAAAAGTTATCAGATCATTTTTACTTTGTAAAGAGTGTGGTATTCAGACCTGCTAAGAAACAAAACGCCATTATGGAAACTTAAGTTGTTTGATTGTTTTCCC